>NC_056731.1:1579812261-1579952261 GCF_019279795.1 Protopterus annectens | reverse complement strand
TCACACGCATACCCACAAACACTTGCTGTACCAGAACTCATCCACACACAGACTTAAGCCCACCAGTCTTGCTCTCACATATGCAGACCTTTGCTGAGGATAACTGAAACAATTTGATGATTCCCATTTTGGTGAATATCTGTTTTCTATGTCTACAAAATACCTTAGCTTTAAAACAAGTCAATAAAGTCAGTCACTTACCATTCTTAAACTAAAAAGCTTTAGGAGACTCCTTTACTGTCAATTTTAATGACAAGTTCATATTCGGGATTATTTATATGGTTATTGCCTAACCACTTTTAACAAAATATTGAAAGTTATGGTGTACTGAAACTAAGCAGTGAACAGTAGAATAAGACCTGAAACAATTAGCTCTGTAAGAACAAACAGATACACATACAAACCATAGCAAAATATGAAAAATTGACTGTTAATAGTTCTAGAGTAAATGCGACCACATGATGGTGCTGTTGTTCCCTAGTGAAAGCAAATTACTCCACAAATAATCAAGCGTGACAAGGAAAAGGCATTGCTGTATTTGATACATTTTGTTTGACTCTTTCGGTTATAAAATAAGAAAATTCAGTTTGATTGCATATTTATTTATATTGTTAGGTTAATGTTATGTGCCCTTTGCTAGGGAACTTTTCGATTTGAAGTGAAAATATGAGGACTGTATACCTTTTCAATAAGAAAGCATATTTATTTAGGGGTAAATTTTAAATCCAAAGACAGTCCTTTTTCTTGTGCGTGATGCTACTATTGTCAAAGAGACTTTTTTGCCTTTTGAGCAAGAGAAGAGCTGATACTTGAAAAAGAGGTTACTAAGAATTTCATATAAAATCTGAATTTTGGAAGGCATAGGCAGCTTATATGAATCTGTAGCATTACGAACTTTCATGAGACTTCAACATGAACTGAGTTGTGAGTTATTCACATGCACTGAGTTTTGTGTTGTGTGCCTAAGTTGAATTTGGACTACACTGTGTGACGGTTACTGCACAACTACATTACAGATAAGCAGCATTGTTACAATACACTTGAATTTCTGGAGTGTTGAATATAGTTTGAATTTAACCAAATTGTACAAGTAAATGCACATTTTATAAACAGTATTGAAATTGTGTCTAAAGTATATAAACAGAACTGCTTTTGTAAAGAAGAAGCATTTCCTTTAAGGATATAAGTTATATAAAAGTGTTTAAGAACAGAGTATACGTTTTCTTCTATTATTATCCAGGGAAGTACTGCTATCACATTAAATGAGAATGCTGTTTTAAGAGCAGAGAAACTTTATTCTATTACATAGAACAGGTTTGCTTAAGCAGTTAAATCTGTATAAAAGGAGAGCTGAGGTAAGCCCATAAAGAGTGTTTATTTGCCTTTCTTGGAGGGAGAATTGATGTCCAGAACAGCAGCCCTGGAAGAGAGACACCAGACTGAACTGAAGCATGTAAGAATATTCCAGGAGGAAGCTGGACATTCTGAATAACAAAAATCAAAAATCTTGAATCTACAAATATCAATATCAAAAGACTGAAATTCCCCCAAAAATAAAAAAATAAAGCTTAAGAATCTATTTGCCGTACCCCGCCGTACTACCCACACTCTCTGTAACATACCTATACCATCTTCAACATCACACAACAGAGAGGAAAGGGCAAATGGCCACCCCCCTGTGCGACAAACTTGCACATGCAGATGTTGACAAAGCCTCATTGTCTAGCAGACGTAATAACTGATTAGTTGCATCAAATGCAGCTTAAATCTGTACAACAGTGAATAAAGGGCAATATGGTATTTTGATCATTTTAAGTATATTTTTTGCAATATTTTTTGTTCAATTTCTTTTAGTTCAGTTTAACAAAGTAGATCCAGAAGTCATAGCACATGATATCCAGACACTGTCTTGCTTGCATTGTGATATTGAAACAAAGTTAAATGTAGTTGAATTTAAATTTCAGCCTTCAAATTTTGATATCCAATTATCATCTGGTGATAAAATTATTCAAGCAACAGTTGATGAAGGACTTTCACTTTGAAGGTAAACATAGTTTTAAATGATCTCCATCTCTATAGAAGTTTAGTAGAAATTAAACTATGGTTGCAAGGCAAGTGGATAAGGAATGGGGTAGTGGTGTTTGATAAACTTTTATTTGAAGAAGAGGTCTAAAATCAATTATCAAACTAATTTTTTGTTGTAAACTATGATGTGATATGACAACACAATCAGACCAATGAGGGCAGCTTTTGTTCCCTTATATGCAGAGTTATTTACAAAATATTCTGAAGTAAAATATATTTGCATTTCTAGAAATAAACTTGTTTTGAAATCTGTTTTCCTGGATGATCTGGTAGAAGGAATATTCAGTTTTATTGAAGTTCAATGATTTTAAGATTTCTTTTATCATTCGAGTTGAATTATTTACTACTTATTTTAAAAATTCATGGTTGATAGACTGTTAGCATAATGCAATGATATACAGGAAGCCTTTATTGAAGAATGCTTTTCTGTCTCTTTACATTTGTTGTCCAGAGCATGTCAGCAAAATATTCTAAAATCACAACTTACAACATGTAGAGAAATGTCATAATTGAATCAGAAACAATGTCAGTTGATGCAGTGCATCATTTTGTATACCGATGTTATCATTTAATCTCCGTAATTTAAACATGGGAAGACATAAGATATATATCAGTACTGGATTTGTTAATATATCAGCAGCAGACTAAGGTTTAGTGGGAAGAAATGCTACTATGATACTAGAAACAAACAGTTTTAAAATCAGGCAATTAATAAGCATTGTAAAACCTTGTTAAGTAGTAATGTTTTGAGTTCTGTTTTGTCTAATGAGTATATTTAGTTTCTTGAATGCTAAACCTTTGGCCAGATATTTTAATTATGATAAAATGGAATTTGATCCAATGACTGATTTGAAGAGCTGTTTCTGTGAATCAGCTAGTGCATATGGAATAAGGTCAGTTATAAAGTTACAGTAAACAGAACACATTTTCCCTACTAATTCTCATGAAAGCTTGACTACTAAAAATCTAGTTATTTGTGGCTTGTAGTATATTTAACAGAATGTATATATGGAGTCTTTTATGTTGAGCAACCATCTCATATGTTGAAGGAAGAATATTAACTCAGTTGAATAGTATTAGATGTAAACATGGCAGAAGTTCTTTATTTTAGCACATCACATAACATCCCTTATTTTTGCTGGAAATGATAAATAATTCTAGGTAGGCTATCATCAAATATACAGCTAAGTGAAATATTGATTCAGAAGACAAGAGCTGAATAGTAACTACCATGACACTATTTAAACTAGGGCTAGATAAGAATTTATAAATTGTAATTTGTAGACTAAATAATTTATATATGGTAAATCGTTTGAATTAAAAAAATACTGCATTATTTTCATATGGTAAAGAATAACATGCTATTCACTACATAGACCTTCATTAGATGTCACCATTGAACAAATGATGTTGAAATACTGATCACATAATTTAGTACAGTTTTGATGATGTGGTGCATCATGTATGTTCTATTTATTATTTAGCAGAGAAACCAGTTTGATGTTTGGGTGAACCAATTAATTTTTATCATGTGACTGATCATGTTAATTTAATATTAAGGGGCAATGATGTTTATTGAGACTGAAGAAGCAGTTGTCTCACAGCAGCACCAGTCTGAGGGAAATAAAAGCAGCCTACAAAAATTCCATCATGAATAAACAAATAAACAAACACATAAATAAATAAATAAATAAATAAATAAATAAATAAATCATGTGTTTTTGCAGGGAGCATCTCCTACACTACCAGTGGGGGATTGCACTCACCTAGACCACTTTTTATATGTACTAACTATAAGATCACACAACAATTGAGAAAAGGAAAAACTTCCTTAACCCACTCCTTACCCCACTGATTTCACACTAAAATTTATTATCCATACTCACCCAGTGCTACCCTCAGCCGCAAGTACAAACTTTCACAAAAAATAAACCTCTCATACATACATATTAAATGCCTGACTTTTCACACACATACAGCACTCAGCAAAGACAAAATCACACCACTCACCATTCACATAAACCACTGACATTTTCACAGCTTAAACTGTGCCTACATATCACATTATACACACACACACACACACACACACACACACACACACACACACACACACACACTAACAACATATCACAAAGCATATGTATTTATGAGCTTTATAATGTTGCATGTCTAGCAACTTACATATACCCTTAAATCCCAGAGCATTTTCTGAAAAATTAAGTTAAAAAGCATAAGTCAAAGAAATGTAAATACCTCCTTAACTGTAAATGCTATTAAACAAGTACAATCAGCAATAATATCAGGAAAAAGGTTCTGTATAGTGATGTTGGTCAATACATTCACAGTGTTTGCACTAATACTTTAATACCTTAGAATGCACACAAAACCCAAGATATGTTTTTCTTCATAAGGTTTCACAAAACACTTCTCATATTGAAGCTATTCAGCCTCAATTTATACTGCCTGATCACTTTTGTTGAGCTTTCACATCACAGAAAGAAATTCCTTTCATAGTGCTTCCTTACTGAATGATATAGAGAAACATGGAATTGTTTATGTATAATTAATATAAACAGTACTAAATATTTCTTAAGTTATGCAACTTAACAGTATAAGTATCAATATTAATTTTTTTCAAGATAATTTGAGGTTTTATCTGCTGCATACAATATTTTTCAAGTCACTTGGTTTTGTAAATATTAAGGTACCTATAGGAATATTGCATATCTTCATAATTACTAGCAAACAGTTAGCACTGTCTCCAGTATAGTATAGTATATTATTCATTTTTATTTATTTTATTTAATTGGTTAGTGGGCTAATCCTGGGACCATTTTCAGCCATGCCCTGGGTGTAATAATATCAACACTTACAAAGTGATGACATCATACTGAACAATCATCTTTCAGTGAAAAACATAAAATAATCTGTGATTTACAAAGACAGTACATCCATTAGTATCCTGAATACCTATATTAATGTGGCAAATGGGTCTACTACCATAAACTCCCCTCTCACTCCTTAACCCTAAATTCCCTGAGTGTTCCCTAAACCAAAAATTTCACTCCTCCCTAAATCTAAAGTGCCCACTCTCTCCATGAACATAAAGGTCAACTCCAGCTCTTTAACTCTAAACTCACCTTCTGCACCCTATGACTAAAATTCCCCTTCCATGCTCTCACTCCCTGCCTAGTATTCTCTTCCCATTTAAAACAAATCTCCTTCCCCACTCTGCAAAACCAAACTAAGAAGCAAGGCAGGTAGAAGTAAACAGGTGCAGCCAAGTTGTCTTATAAATCCACTTTCATACTGAGTGTTTTTGTCCCTAACAAACCTAAAAAGGACCTCATCAGAGTAATTTTAAAAACAGTAATAAAGGCAGATATTTAAAGTTTTAAGAACCAGTCATTTTAAATATGTAATAAATATTAAGCAAACTTGTACATGTTAAATACTTTAAAAGTGTATTCAAAATAAGATATTTTAATATTTAAAAGTTGGATGAAAATTAGTTGGTGATTTAATGTTAGTTAATGTTTTTATACATACATTTTTTTATGTATTATATATGTATATATAAATATTTTATGTAAAGTTTTGGGTAAGTGTTTTTATATGTAAAGTGTTTTTTTACCATTTGCTATTAGAGGTTGGTTGTTGTAGATCATGACTGACATCAGCAAGGTATTTTTAATTTAAATATTTAAAAAGTGTATTTTCAAGACACTTTTAATGAGATGCTGTCATTCATACCTGGTGCTTGCTGGCATTTAACCTAATTTGACAGCATAGCTCTTTATATTCCAATAGGCTCTCATTGTTACCCCCTAGTATTAAGGTTTATTTATCAATAACAATAAAAAGAAATTTATTAAAATTATTGCAAACCTTAGAGTGTCTATGTAGTGCATTTGCTATTCTCCTGTTTGTGATGTCTCTCATATGTTCATAAATTCTATTTTTAAGTTTTCTTTTTGTTTTCCCAACATTTAATGAAGCATATGAAACAGAGGTAGCTAGATTTACTACTCCCATAGTATTACAATTGACCTGCCCTGGACTACTGATAGTTCTAAAGTAGCTTTTTACACTAACATATGGTCCATCATTGATGTATCTGCAGGTTTTACATCTTCCACACTTAACTATCTTAGACCTTTATGGTTCGGAATTCTTGCTGGATTTTGCCTCCACCAGTTTTTTTAAATTCTTTTCCCTACTAAAAGTAAAATATGCCCTGGGATTCTTGAAGCTTGCGCCAGGCGCAGGCATAGCGTAGGTGGTATAACACCAAATATGGCCACCGAGTGATTCAGGATCATGTGCACTACCAGCGTACGCCAGATTTGCGCAGCCCTCGGCTTAGGTATGCTAATCACCCCATGCGCAGTGCCGCACCATGCAAATGAAGGTACATAGTGATTCATGAAGTAGTGCAGGCGCAGTGTAAGCCCACAGAAATGTAAACCAAAAAAAAAAAAAACGGTTTATATTTTTCCAAACAGAACATCGGAGCTATGAAAGCAGACCAGGCTCATGTATTACAAAGTTAACATATGCCAATGGCTAAATATACAGCCAATGGCATAAGAAAAGATGCACAACACCTAAAAAACAACATTTAATGTCATGTCCACAGTAACGCAAAGTACAACCACAGGGCACGTGTGCACAAACAGGAACACAAAGAAAATATATACAAATGTCATAAAATCGCAATGTAATACAAATCATGATTTCACCATAACACTCAGTGGTATGCATGGTACACCACAACCAAGCTGCAAGGGTTGCTAAGGGTCTGTGACAGTGTTCGGCATGGTAACTAGGAATTAGTAGTCAATGCCATGCAAATGAGGCAAGTAATAGTGAATCGCAAACGTCCCGCCAGACTAAGGATGTACCATATGGCGCAGCGCTACAACACCGAGGAGTGGTTTAGAGGTATACATGACATCAGCAGTGGGGTGTACCACCGTAGCTGTAAGCACATTGGAGCAATGCAAATCCAGCCTGGCCATTGCTAAGCAAAGCTGCAGGACAGGGGTGGGGATGTAGGTATAGCATCGTTTAGCTGAGAGCACATATGGTGCCCGAAAGTGCATGTGTATGGGGATGAAAACATGCCCAAAACCCAGTAAGTGGACGCACGCACCGTGCACCATAGCTCAAACAGGAAGGTTAGGGGAAGAAAATAAGGAAATGCTGCAGTAGGGTAATTGGAGTACAACTGAGCAATTAACACCTATTAACTCAAAGTGGGAAATCGACGGCAGCTGACAAGTCTGCTCGCAGAAACCTGCAAAACAGGATAGGGGAGGTGTCGGATTGCAAAGAAAAGAGAACTGTCATAGCAGAGCAAAGCAAACCTGTAGTAGACCGGCCATAGAACACATTACGCAATATAAGCCAGGTTTAGGAAAGTACAAATGAAAGCAGGCTGCTGGATGCATGTCAGAAAATGGGAGGTGAAACGTTAAGAAATGTAAAGGGACGGGCAAGAGGTAATCCACGGCAGCCAAATGTAATTCAACACCAAAGGCACCACAATAGTAGTACCTGTCGTAAAACACATAAGATACCCTGTAGTGACGATCGTACTTACACACCCTATGACATCATCAGTGTTCACAGCACAATAGTATAAAGTGTGAAGGCACCTCACACACACCTGTGTATTCCCAAACACTGCACCATCAGTGTAAACAGACGGGGAACTTTTACAATGTACATGTTGGGAGCTGCCATAGCTGTGATTCATCACCATGTGTTAGAGACTGAAGGTGTTGTGGAGGATGATGCTGACAACCACCGCAGGCCCCGGAGGAGGAGAAGAGTGTTCAGACCAAGGGTAACCTACCAGGGGCTACAGGATCTGGAGATAGTAGAACGTTACAGGGTGGACAAGGACATCTTACAGCAAATAGTTGAGCTGTGCCAGCCATGCCTGAGATCCAGAAACAACAGAGGGGAACCCATCCCAGTGGACACGAAGGTATGTGTAAGCTTGTGAATACTAGCCACAGGTACCTTTCAAAGGCCAACTGGAGATATAATGGGGATCTCACAGGCATCAGCATCCAGGGTACTACACCAGTTTCTGGATGTCATGTTACCACATGCCAATGAGCATATATACTTCCCCGAACTCAGGAGGAGTTGGCCAGCAATATGCGTCTCTTCCACCATGTGGCACACTACCCGGAGGTACTGGGTGCGATACGCTGCACACACATACATATCAAGTCACCACCCGGTGAGCATGGTAGGCGCTACATAAACCGCAAGGGATACCACTCCATCAACTACCTGGTAATGCCCAGGGCATTATCATGGATGTGTGTGCTGGCAGCCTTGGAAGCTCCCATGACTCCCACATGTGGCATGCCTCACAGCTGTATCAGGTATTTGTCAGGGGGGACATCCCACATGGCCACCTTGTGGGGCATGCTGGCTATGCACTGGAGTCATGGATGATGACTCCCATCAGAAATGCACACACACCCATGCAAGAATGCCATAATGAGGCACACGCACAAACCAGAATCATCATAGAGCATGTGTTCGGGATGCTGAAATCACGGTTCCATTGCTTGGCCATATCTGGTGGAGCCTTGCAGTACTCTCCAGGCACGTGTGCCCACATCTTCATAGTATGTGCCATGCTACATAATATGATCCTGTGGAAACAGCTGCAGCAGGGACATAATGGTGAAGTATGGAGTAACAGCCATAGTACAAAATGCCATAACACGTGTACAAATCCCAGATGCCCAAGTGGTAAATGCACTGACTGTCGTGAATGTTCTTGGTTCCACTTCCTGCAAGGGACGTTACGTAATCCTGAAGGCACAAATAATGGATGTTGGATGCAGGTCATCAGATCAGGTTTAGCACATGTTAGTGGGAATATGCGTTGCCCAGTGCTGGTAAGCGTCGTTTAAACATGACTATACGGATATGCGCAAAACAGTGCTAAGCTTCTCTGAATATCACGCAGATCACAGTCAATGATGTCCAGAACAGGTGAAACTAGCATTATTCACCCCTGTACTAATAGCGCCTGCTCTGAAGGGTAAAATGACCACTGCCAGGAGTAGAACACGCAATCATGTACACAATCACCTAACACTAAGCTACCCAAGATGTACCAACGGCAGGTGTGTAATGTGACAGGTTCAAACACAAACGTGCGGAGTCCAGGAAACAGTATACACCGACATGTACAGAATGAAAGGTGTATTCTCCCTCTCACTCTCTCTCTCATATATATATATATATATATATATATATATATATATATATACATAATAGAGATAGAAAGGGTGATAGAGAGAGATATATGTTGATATATATGGATTCACCTATATCTGCAAATATATAGATAGGTCAACGACATGTACACAACCATGGAGGTACAAATAAATAGGATATTGCCAACTATGGAATGTGTCACATACCGACACGCATAATCACGAGGCATAAAGACCGAAAGAACACAGCACCGGAACACTAGAACCGCGTGTAATATTATTGCGATATTAAGGGACATTTAGTTATCGCTGCTGGTGTTGCGGTCCACATAGGTACTGTGTTCAACTGTGTTTGTGATTGCTGTAGTCTGTGTATGTGTGTGTTGAGGGTGCCATGTGCGTTTCCTTGGGCCTGTAATGTGTGTGTGTGTGTTTGCATCGTATGCCTGTTAGTGCTAACTTGGAGGTAGATCATTACGGTAGGTGTGGTTATAGCTGGCCGTAGGCATACGGTTACCACCTGTCCCACTATTTAAGAGGGACTGCCCCTCCCTGGGCAGTTGTGTCCTGACAAAAAATATTAAAAAGGGCAAATGTCTGAGATTGTAGGACATAATTATGTCCCATATATTATGTAATAGTTGCATTAAATAGTTATGCCTGTATCTACAAAACGTAAATGTTACATGAAACATGATAAGTAGCTAAAGTGCTATAAGAATAAGTATGTATTCAGGATAAAAGTATGTTCTATCCTGTGTCCTGACCGTGGGTATGTGTTGGCCTGTAAACACCGATGTGTGTCCTGCAAATGTCCCACTATGGCCATTTGAAAAGGTGGCAACTCATGCCAAAGAGGTTCAGTCACCAACACAACTGCAATGAGTGCAAATATCTGTGACAGAAATACACGAGACAGCTGTCATTTAGTAACATTCCTTTACATATCACAGTATTTCCGGAGGTATGGAAGTATCAACCTCACCTGCATACTATATAGAAACCAATTAACAATGGCTCAATGTATAAGCCCGTAACAACCATAGTTCAGTCTACTAACTGATAGGTCTTCAATTAGGGAAGGAGCCCACACACATATATGGAATATGTAGAAATGCAGTCCCCACAAACCTATATATGCTATGTACATGCTCCTACATCTCCCCCACACCCGAAACAATTGCAATACAGCCTGTAATAACATCACAAACATCCACTCACTCAATTACATCTGCAGAAGTGTTAACATACCTTGTGAAAGACATATTTGTAAAGGCGCCATGTGAAATTGTAGCTGTTGTATAATGGAACAGATGGCAATGTTACAGGTTTTGTTTGCAATAGTCCCTTATCAGATGGTTGAGATGACAGGTACACTCACATGTAGAACCACATACTCTAGCTGTCACACACAATCCACAGGGGACATGAATTCAAAATATCTGTGTTTCTACAAATAGCAGTTGCAATTCCTCACAACAAAACACATACAGGCCGTCTCCCCGAAGGTAGGGCAAAAGGGCAACACGCAAGTGGAGAATTAAATTATACCCCACTGTTGCCACGTAATTGGTGAATGGAGTAGCTGCACAGCTGATGTGCATGTAATAATTTACTCAGGAACACCAATTGGGGGCAGGAAACCACATGTTACAGGTATCGACGTATATAAGGATGACTTGCCATACATTCAAACCATATGCTCATACCATAGAACCGTTTAAACAGTAAAGGTGTAAGAGAGATATTTATGAAGATTTGGAACGCTAACAAGGTTTGTAGAACACTCAGTATGTTAGTGTACGTAGAGCCTGTTTTGTATTAATTAAAAGTGTACGCAATGCATAAAGTGGGAAAAGGTATTATGTAGTGATGTCTTGTTGAGCATAGTAATGCTTGTAGAAATTGTATGTCCTGCTGTGGGCCACAAGGTAAACATCACATACACCACAAGGGATATTACATGAGGGCTTTAAACAGAACAATTCCACACCACCCGCTGTCAGTGGTAGGGTATGTCCAACAAGTACGTGCCATAGCAGGGGATAGTATATGTTGATATACTGTCACAGTAGGCATGTGTATGGGCATATAACAATAATAACATGCCTTAGGTGGTCCTGCTGTGCAAGTATGCTTTGCATTATGGGATAATGTGTAAAATATGTGTAATGTACAGTATTGTAGGTAGATATGTCAGATATTCTAAACAGCATAACTGTTATATCATGCAAACAAAAGGTATCGTCTATTGGCATGTACAATACACAATAACAGGATATATATGGCTTGTAGTCACGGGACACTGTAACAGCATGATAGATAATCGAAATGGAACAGCTACTCAATTAACCATGCACAAAGGACATGTAATAGCTTCACAGGTTCATAGTGAGGTACTATGTTGTCTGGCAAGTCTATGTGTAAGCCCAACTACAGTGTTTACACTGGCGGCACCTCTCTAGGGTAGTGTCCTGTCTGTGAACAGCAGAGCCATGTGTTAACTGCACCTCTGTACAGTACAGCCACTGCAGTGTTCCCTGGCGTATCAGTGTGACCGCCTATAGAGTCACCTATGACCGGTGTGTTGGGTATGTTATAACACCCTATTGGCTGTAGTTGATGGGCGCACATGAGTCTGTGGGCTATAAGTAATTTTTGTTGTGTTTGGTGATGGGGGCTGCCTCAGGTGCCTACACAGAGTATGGAGAGGTTCTGCAAATGTTGTACTCATACTATGTGTGGCCTGTGGTGGTGGAGATCTAGTGAGACTATGTGATGAGTGGGGTGTGTTGCAAATGTTAAACGTCCCCACATGAATGTCAGGTTCAGTCTGGGTTGGTGAGAGCACTACCCCCAGCATGGCTACATATGTGCATCTCCCACAGGCTGTAGTGTCGTATGTTGGGAGGTGAGCATTGACTGTGTACATGAGACAATTGCTCTATTGCCACATGTTTGCCATATTCATCATATAGACAGGCAATAGCACTGGTAAGTGACACTTGGACATGCCTGTATATTCAACCATGTCTCACAAGATAAGTGAGTTACGTGTGTACAACAGCTGTTGTACTGTAAGCAAGCTGGAAATGTAAGGACAGACAGTGTACTTGTAAGAAATGAGTTGGAATGGGTGCTATAGTAATTAGTAGCTCATGAAGTGCTTACATGTTCTGAACAAGTGCTGAGCATGAATATGCAATACAGATAGGGTGTTGGATAATATCAACCCACTGCAACCCACAAGTGGAGACGACAGTCATAACTGGAGGCACTGCACTAATACCCTGCTGAGTATGGTCTGCAAGTCTATGAACCTTTATCAATGTAGATGTTAGCAGTACAGAAGTAGATGATAGTATGGATGATTTCACACTGCATAGCATACCTGTGACAGGTCATAGGACATCATCACCCATATCGTGTTCCAGCTACATTGAGTATACTAGATGTACCTTCATATGTCACAGGAGTGTTCTACCAGTGGCCTGTTGACAGAAGCAACACTACAAAAGGTGTCTGAGTGACATGTGCATATCACACCAGTGGCAGCTACAGTAAAACAGGGTTAATGTTTTGTACTCCCCCCTTATTGTAGCCCATACCACACAGTCAAATGGGAGACATCTGTGTATGTAAGGATGTGAATGGCCATGACCTAGGAGCAATAGCTGCCTCAGTGTTGTGGACAACATACAGAATGAGCTTTATGGGTGAGGTGTGTGACATATGTGCACAATCTGACAGCTGATAATAGCATTGTCACCGCTAGGTGAATAACCCTGTACC
Organism: Protopterus annectens; assembly: GCF_019279795.1. Classification (NCBI taxonomy): domain Eukaryota; kingdom Metazoa; phylum Chordata; order Ceratodontiformes; family Protopteridae; genus Protopterus; species Protopterus annectens. The sequence continues at coordinate 1,579,939,128 of NC_056731.1, read as the reverse complement.
CATTAAGTACCACCTAGGCAGCGGTCAACATTATGGACACTGTGTAAGGGATGGTGCTGTGCAGTTCACCTCCCTGAGTTGGTGACATCTCCAGGCCTATTAGGTAGTCATACGAGGCAACCATGTCATGACAGGGTGCCATCCATGAGCATGGAGATCATTGCACAGGCATACTCAGCACTCGGGTGACCAATATCGGATCACATATCACCTTTAAGGGGTATTGGCCATGCGTGGATGGGCGATACCAGCCTTCACAATCCTCACCTCCACTATGCAGCATGCTGGCTACCTTGCATAAAGACATGTGCTACACTGTGATGTTGGACGTGCTACACGTACATATCCTGATCTGAAAGACATACGTCATGGACAGCCACCATCCTACTACAAGGATTGCCACATGCTGGACAGATCCCTGTGCCATACATGTTACATACTCCTGCCATACCATGCAACCCTGTCCATCAAAGCTGCACATGTCATCTCTGTCATACATGGTGCGATGACCGCATGGTAGATGTATTATTAACTGTCTGGATCAGTAATGTGGCATTGATGCACCTCACAGTGGCAAAATGGCTGTCGGATACAGCTAGAAAACCTTGCCCGTACATGCTATAGTTGATAACCATCCCTGTGAATGACGTCCGGCTAGCCATTGTCCCATGTCTATCACATGTACAACACAGGCGATATGTGGCAGGATGTTGAACTGCTGTACAGTGCCGTGTAGATATATATGACAAAACACATGCATGTAAAGCTTTCCGTGCGTATGTGTGCATTGTCACTGCTCATGTCCATTAAGGCAGTGTATGTGTTGATATGTGACATATACACAGCATCAAGGTCAACAGCATTACTGTGGACACATCCAAGCATGTGCTGATAGGTAAGAACACAAGTAGAGGCAAACAGACATGCCCACATCAAGACAGCATTCACATGGAGTATGAACAATGTAATGAGGTGACACACATATATGGTGATGATATCCAATGCATAACAGTTGTTACATGTGTGTGACACAAACATGTCAGTCGTGTCAGTGTCATGACGATTTGCAAAGATAACTGTTCAGATGTACTAAATTTAATACAAATGTATGTGCAGCTGTATCTCTGTACATCTCTGTGATACTGTGACCTGTCTCCATCATTATGTCTTCCAGATAATGCCTCGTTCATGCCTGCCAGCGTATAACCGCTTGGAGGATGATGCCCTCATCCCGTACCTCCATGAGAACTATGAGGTGTTATTCAGCCATATGCCACAGCATGCCCAGCAGTGTGATGACCTGTGGCAGGACCTTTGCAGGAGTGTTAATGATGTGGGTGGCCATAACCGCACCTACCTGCAGGTGCACAGACACTACACGGACATGATACTATATGCAAAACAGTGTGCCAATGCAATTGCCAGGGAACAAGGTGGAACAGGTGGTGGGCCACCAACCCAGCCCCCACTCACACCTGCCGAGGAGCTACTGGCCAGCCTGGGGACACCCTCAGAACAGCATCCACAAACACTAGCTGCCATCGTGGAGGTGGGTGTCTCCCAACCAATGTGCCTGGAGTTGCCTGGTAAGTCACTACTGCACATATGACTATTATATCCCATTTAGTTGCATGCGTCACTGTACAATATGTAATGTAACATCATATGCAAGGTATGTTTACGCACATGCTGCATACTACAGTATGCTACCCTGTGTATGCACACATGTGCATATTATATGCTATTGTACAGGTGAATGTGTTAACATGCACAGTGCACCCTGTGGCTGTCATACAGTCATGGATAATGTTCAAACTGCTGTGTCACCCCTATACGGGTACCTCTGGCGTACCGCACAGACATCAGTCCATTGTAGGTGAGACAGTTATCAGTATCAGGCATGTTAATGCATATATCTATTCGCCATGTGGCCAGTTAACACATGTACACATAATGTATGGTCCAGTCATGATATACAGGTCACATCTGCCATCATTCACACTGGCTACCCATGTGCAATATATACAAACTAAATGAAACACCGACATGAAACCACAGTATCTGTCATTGCTAGATGCATGGACAGCTATGCATACAATGGTGGAGGTGTTGTTCAGTGTAGGCATATGTACTATACATTGGAACAACACATGTGTGGTACGCAAACAGTACCACACAGTGAGCTGGGATATGGGCAGCCCACATGAGTCACCATTGTGTAATATGCCCCTGCAATGGGTGCACACATTGTGATGTGCCATCTGACATGTCCCAGACATGTAGTGTTCCGGCTGCAATATTGTCTCACTATCCCATAATACATACCCCACATACCAAACATACAACCCGTTGTCTGCATAGCCCTGTGGACAGTGACATATCTGACATCTATGGGTGTATGTCATATGGGACAACACAGACATGTGAGATAGATGGCCATCACAAACATTTGGCCAACACATGTTCAAACATTGCCATGGAGGATGGCCAGAGACATGTAGCCACACAGTAGATGTGATGTGTATACACCCTGTTGCACATTGTCCACACATGGTCCAACTATAGCCTTAGTTGACTGATTATATAGTTGATGTGGAACACTGGACATCCTAAAAGCCTGTGCATAGCTAGTGGAGGTGTCACTTAATTTGACCATATAAGATGTGTTGAACATCACGACTGTGTCATAGCATGACAGTAGTCACCTGTACAGCTTTCACAGACATTGACACCACATCAGGCCACAGATACCATACATTTCCCTTGCTGCTGTAGGACATCACTGTCAGCCATGCACCTCGTGTGTGTGGTACATTAATGTCATGTGGGACATGGTGTATTGACAAGTCTGCCATATGTGGACATGGTTGCCAGGCAGCTAAGACTTTGTAGTAGTTGTGCAGGGGTGTTATCCGTAGGTCTTCCAGTGACCTGTCACATGACACAGCACGGTTTGGTGTGTATACACCTCAGCGACGTGGGTCACAATCCACAGTTATGTAATGTGTATGCACGCAGTTATGGCTATGCACTGTGTGCGTATTACACACTGTATAGCAATATAGATGCCTCATGATGCCATGCAATGGCACAGTGTCTGTACTTCACACTGTATATCAGTGTAGATGCCTCACACTACCCTTCAATGCTCATGCACATTTGCTAAAAGTGCATTCTATCTGTAGGGCATACAGACAACACTGCAATGTGATACCCATTACAACGCTGTACATGTGTCAGGACACCATTGTGTCAGACATGTATGCATGTCAATGCACACGTCAGCAGATTACATGTCAAGGTCACTTCAGCCATGTGTACTGTTAACCTGTGCTGGTCCACATGGTGTATCACAGGGATGCATGCTTACTACCATGATTGTGTGAGCTGCATGGCTACTGATATGACACCTGCTTGCTGTTGTGTGCAACCCAGGGAGGTATGCTAACTACCACTATTAATGTCTGAGCTGCATGCCATCTGTTGTATCACATGCATGCTGCATGCCGTCTGTCAAATCACATGCATGGTGTGTTTGTGTGTCTGTGTCTGTGTGTCTGTGTGTCTGTGTGTGTGCGTGTGTGTGTGTATCTGTGTGTGTGTGTGTGTGTGTGTGTGTGTGTGTGTGTGTGTCTGTGTGTGCCTGTCTATGTGTGTGTGTGTGTCTATTGTAATGTAGAGTCTTTCTTTGCATTAACAGGTGATGTAGGTGCATTACCCTCCTGCAGTCCATCTGATGTTAGTGTCCCCACAGATACTAACAGTGATGAACATATGCATGAGGTACAGGCAGGGTTGTCAGGGGCTGAATCTGTGCCAATTGTTGCCATCCCAGCTATGTTCCCCTCTTCCCTGCACACAGTTCTCATGCCAACACATACCCCATCACCAGTGGCCATAGAGGAAGGACAGTCAGTGTCTGTTAGCTTGGAACAGGAATGTATGGTGGCTACAGAAGGTGTGTCTCCACACCATGGTGTCAGTGTAATGACTGCAGATGTGCCACACAGGCATGTGGCCAGTGCTACTTGTAGGAGGACCTCTGGCAGACATGCACCTGCAGGACAAAATGCAGCAGCTGGTGTCACCAGACGCATGTTCCAGACTGTAATGGCAGCACAGGCACGTGCTGAACGGCAGAACAGAGAAGGGCAGAGGCTTCAGAGGGCTGCTATCTGTACTCTAAATGACAAAATCCAGGCATTGTCAAATGCTCAACAGCAGATTGCTGATGTTCTGGACAGGCAATTGGATGACATGGTTGGAATCCTTGACCGTGGCATGGCAATCCACGAGTGTGAGGGTGGGAGGGTGGCCTAATGGTTAAGGTGTTTGCCTTACAAACACAAGGTGCAGGGTTTGAGTCTCACAAGGGATAATTGGCTAGGCTTAAAATGGCCCGCAAGGGCAGTTAGCCTAGTACTAACCTGTGAACCTGTGAACCTGTGAGCTGTCTGTGCTGGAACATCTGGTAGGAGTGAGGCATAGGCTACGTGGACGTAGGCCAGCTACACCACCTAGTGCAGGTCAACGTGAACGAGCCACCTCACATGCCCGCTCCCATAGTGCCGGTAGCAGTAGCAGTGCAGCTGTTGCTGCGCTGTCCACGCCAGGACACAGTAGGCCATGTTGACGTGGTCCTGGATATTCCCAGCGGGAACCCAGTTCCAGTGGACGTGTCATCGGACAGTAGCCAATCTGTACCTCTGCCTGGTAGTGCCCGTGCAACCCCTGGCAGGCACAGGTCACGTGGCTGTGGCCGGACACAGTGAGCTGTACATCCTGGTCTGTGCAATCTGGAGCTGTCAATAATACCCCTGTGTAGGCCTGACAAAAGGTAGAACTGTGTGCACACATACACGCACACAGCAGAAACTTCTGTAGGGCACCGCAACACCCACATGCATAACGACCACACATGTCCAATCAGATCACCGGCCCTTACCCACACACATGATGTCATCCACTGGTGCAGCCTATGCCCCTGGCAGACATTATCACCCTGTGCATATGATGATGCCTGTGCTGCATCCCTGTCATCCACACCATTGATGCAGGGACATGCTCATATGGTCTGATGCACAGGGTGAACAGAATAGTGAGATAAGTGTATATTACATTAGTTGTGTACTGTTGACACGCACCAGACATACCATGTAGTACAGGTTTATTATGCATTGTTATATGTTCACAGTATGTGTCTTGGTAACAACGGTAACAGCATGTTGGTAATTATGCCCTGCTTCCCTCCTTAAGGTCTAATTGCATATGACATTACATTACAGTGTTTGCAGTTGGAGTGCATTGTTGTATGTTCACAGTATGTGTCTTGGTAACAACAGTAACAGCATGTTGGTAATGATGCCCTGCTTCCCTCCTTAAGGTCTACTTGCATGTGCCAATAAGTAGCAGTGTTTGCAGTTTCACATGTGTAAATGTGGAGTACTCACAGGCATGTATGGCAATACCAGCATGCTCTACGTAGCCTCAACCTCACTGTTAGAAAGGCTACCATTCCACAGATGTCCACACATCTACTGATCCAGTAGCATGTGGGCTGTTTAATAGGATACAGTGGCTAGAGACGTGACATCCATACCAGGTCACATCACAGGTATGGTGACATGGTGCGGGGGTTTACACAGTGGTCTGGCCGATGATAACGTTAGAGGCCACTTGATAGCATGAGGCTTCACTGTGTAGCAGTAATACACTGTCACATTACAGGATGAGAACACACACAGACATACACAGAAACACACAGTAACATGCCCACACTCACGGGGTCAACAACACTATAACGCACACTCTATAGTGTTGAGGTGAGGACCCCTGCCTATGTGGTAATCACCCTCACGATGCGAAACAAAGAATGAACATGTACAGGTAGCCAGTAAGGCTGAGACCGATGGCATCAACAGGGTAGTAGACTGCATCACCATGAGGGGTTAGGGATCCTGTCTGTTCTGTATGGTAGCATACACCCTCACTCCATGTACTAGACAGCCATACATACACACACACACACACACACACACACACACACACACACACACACACACACACACACACACAGTAGAGTCCACAAATGTCATTCACATACAGATAGCTGACATGTGTGTGATACACACACCACCCCTGACTATGTCATGCTTTCTATACTGCAGTATGTACAGATCTCTGCAACAGTGTACAGGGGTGTGTAACAATTGGGATGTATTCCCCACCATATGTGGCATATATGGTCACACAAGCAAACACACAAGGCAGTACTGTGAATCATACACCTGCTATATGATAATACGTCTGACAGACATGCAGCAGTATTGGCCGCATTATGTGTACCAACGTTACCTTCGGCAATTGTGCTGCTTTATGCACACGGGAGGATGTAAGTGTTACAGGGGTCAAGTGATTTACAGTCATTAATACCCTGACCGCTGTGTAGGTTGTATGTCTTCATCTTCAAGTAACAGTAACATAGCGTACTGTTTGCACATGTAATGGTAGGATGGCTTGTGACACACCTGTGAGCTGTCTTCAGCAAACATCCATCTGCAAAGGTGGATCACCACTTTATGTACACACATCCATCCATACCTGATGTACATCCTACCGTACTGTCAGTATTTCACCATATACAGGTGTCAATGATGGGGCTGCATTGCAACTGCATGTTGTAGTTAGGCACAGATGAATGACATACATCAGCTACTGCACATGCATGGTAGCTGCATGCACACCACTACATGTACATGTGTGTTGGTCCTACATTCCTGTCATGTAGCCATGTTTGTATGCATTGCAATTGGTGGACATGTGTGATGGCATACATAACACATGGACTGTTGTATGATATGATGGTTGTTATAGGTAACTAGTACAGAGGGAATGTTACCTCGGTCAACATTGCTACCTTATGTACTGTTAGCATTCAACAGTCATGGACCTACCTTCCATGTGCATGCGTGTGATTGCTGTAGCCACTTGTCTGCACAGAGGACAGCAAAAGCTATGCTATATACATATGTGTTGCGTGTCTGTGGGCCATGTACATATCCACTGCGATTACATGTATGTCGTATCCAGACATGAGTGTTCTTTGGTGTACAGTGACAGTCATCTGTTACAGCTGTGTTAGACCCAGGGCCCCTGTTATGTGTAGAGCCGACCTGGTTATGAACAGTGGTATCATTGCATTGCATAACACATGATGGAACCCTGTCAGTACATGTGTAGTCTGCACAGTTGCTGTAGACTTTTGTACAGTCCACTGGTCATGAGTCACATGGTGTTGTAGTAATGTATGGATGTGTGTTGCTGGTCCAAGGACATGGTGATGTCTGAGCGCTACATATTAGAATGCAGCATTTACCACTGTGAGCTGCACCTGAGACATCTGTGATGGCTCTTGAGCATGTACTGGTCAGTACATGTGAGTGGCCTTCATGTACGTGGGGACAGTAACACCAAACTGTGCCCTTCTGTGTTTAGAATCCGTGTGTATGCAAGACAGCCCTTCGCTACTACTAAGTGTGTGAGCATGCCCAGTACGCCGTTGTGTAGATGGGCACACAGTACATTCCAAACTGTGCCCTTCCATGTTTAGAATCCGTATACATGCAAGACAGCCCCTCGCTACTACTAAGTGTGTGAGCATGCCCAGTACGCCGTTGTATAGATGGACACACAGTACATTCCAAACAGACGTGTGATACTAAGTGTGTGAGCATGCCCAGTGACACCTTGTGTCGGTTATGTGCCTCTGTGTATGGGCATGGCCATTGAAATCCTGTATAGCGAAGGTGGTCATCCAGGCAACAGATGTCCATACCCCACATCAGGATGGATTTCTACATTGAACACACTGGTTGACTGTCTTGAAGGGTGTACTGTCTGTGGTGCATCTCGTATCTATGTAGTGTTGTAATAGTGCTCCGTAGATAGGCAGTCATCCCGCTCACACCACTGCTGTGTGTTTGTCTACGTCTACCTTGGGACAGTAATATGCTTTTAGACTGCTCACTCTCTATACATTCCCTATCTGCGTCTTTGCCTTTGCGAATGATGTCATCCACCTAGAAGTATGCCTCTGGGAGTGCTGTGTTCCAGTAATCTCGGTAGTGCATTCTGTAACTGTGTAGTGTGATAAGGTAGTTAGGTGTATGTTCGACTCCCAGCCCTGCCAAGTGTGTGTGTGTGTGTGTGTGTGTGTGTGTGTGTGTGTGTGTGTGTGTGTTTCCAGCTGCCTGGGGATAGAGTAATGCTTTTAGACAGCTCACTCCCCATACATTCCCTATCGGCGTCTTTGCCTTTGCGGATGATGTCATCCACCTAGAAGTATGCCTCTGGGAGTGCTGTGTTCCAGTAATCTCAGTAGCGCGTTCTGTAACTGCGTAATGCTGAGTGTGATAAGGTAGTTAGGTGTATGTTCCACTCCCAGCCCTGCCAAGTGTGCGTGTGTTTCCAGCTGCCTGGGGACAGAGTAATGCTTTTAGATGGCTCACTCCCCATACATTCCCTATCGGCGTCTTTGCCTCTGCGGATGATGTCATCCACCTAGAAGTATGACTCTGGGAGTGCTGTTTTCCAGTAATCTCGGTAGCGTGTTCTGTAACTGCGTAATGCTGTAGTGTGATAAGGTAGTTAGGTGTATGTACGACTCCCAGCTCTGCCAAGTGTGTGTGTATGTGTATGTGTGTTTCCAGCTGCCTGGGGACAGAGTAATGCTTTTAGACGGCTCACTTCCCATAAATTCCCTATCGGCATCTTTGCCCCATACATTCCCTATCGGAGTCTTTGTCTTTGCTGATGAAGTCATCCACCTAGAAGTATGCCTGTGGGAGTGCGGTGATACTGACACTCGGTAGCGCATTCTGTTACTGCGTAATGCTGTAGTGTGGTAGACTAGACAGTTAGGTGCTTGATTCCAAGGCATAATAGGTGTGCATGTTTGGCAGTTATACCATATGTGTTGGTATCTGTGGGTGGCTAGCTGCGGGATGTGTTCAGTGTGTTTTGTTGCTGACCTATATAGTGTCCACAGCCCACATATTCTGCCAAGACTCTGGGTTGTCAACACATACATTCGCCAATAGGTCTGGTGAGTAAATGTCAGCAGCCCTACTCTTACCCTTGATACAGTCTGACCCATGTGACTCAACAAAATACACGTGGCTTGATAGTAACAACACTACATGATAGAGGTGGTGCGTGTAGTTTCCTTTTCATTCCTGTCTAATGCTTTGCTGTCATGTGGTCCGCTGTTGTGATATATATGCAATATCTACATATGTGTGTACATGTATATGTGTGTATGTATGTGTATGTGTGTATATATATATATATATATATATATATATATATATATATATATGTCTATATATATATATATATATATATATATATATATATATATATATGTATATATATGTCTATATGTATATATATATATATATATATATATATATATATATATATATATATATACAAATAATATATATGATATATGTAGATACAGAGAGATAGACATAGATGTGAACATATATGTCTGGGGACATCAGCACTATTGAATGTTTGTGCCGGATGATCTGTACGTGATAACCTGGGATGTATGTACATCTGCCATGGCATAGTGGTAATGCACATCATCTGTAGTGTGCAGGGTCACGGGTTGTAGTCGTGTAGACGCAGGTTATTTTGTTGCTGGGAAGACCATGGGACATTGAATATGGTGATAGTAAGGCACCTGTTGCCAGTTGTGTACAGATCTGAGCGACACTGAGCAGTGGTTATTAATTTGGAGGTTTGGTATGGGTCATATGACTATTCATTAGAAGACTATACTATGCAGATGAGGTTGACAATAGTGTATCCCATTTATCCCCAGGGTGTGATGCAGGTCCGTGGAGTGTATGTGTGCAGTTAGCCAGGTGCAGGGCTCGAATATAGTTGACAGCATGGGAGGGGGGTCAGGCATACTGTACGTACATTGCAGAACTGTGCCTCGGGAGTGCTCCTGCCTTAGCATGCCTAAGCTAGGGGTGTGTCTATACCTGCCTGGTGACATTGGGAGGGACGACAGCAGTGGTGGGGTAGTCAGGGTGTATAGGCTGCACAAACAGGTGTTGATCAGCACAATCAGCAGATGACATGGCCAGCCCGCACCTGAACAGTACGGTAATGTGAGCAAGCAGCATACACACAGGTTTCTTCCACACTCTACACTTCCAGTGTATACCTGAGGGGACATGTCACGACACAGTCCAACCAAATGAGAAGGGATGCAGCAGGCAACATAAACCAACATGTGCAGGAGACTGAGGGCAGTGAGGATATGTATGCTGCTGAACAACCCTTACTGGGGTGACATAAGACTTTATAGACCCAGGGTGACTTATCAGGGGCTACATGAGCTGGGGATGGTGGAGCACTATGGGGTGGACAGAGACCTCCTACAGCGGCTTGTTGACCTGTGCCTGCCACACCTGACACATCAAACAGGCTGTGGGAAACCCATCACAGTGGATACCACGGTATGTGTTGGCCTAGGTGTACTAGCCACAGGTACCACACACAGCACAACTGGGGATATCATGGGTATCTCACAGGCATCTGCATCCAGAGTATTGCACCAGTTCACAGACGCCATGTCAACACATGCTAGTGAGCACATACATGTCCTCAACACACGTGATTAGTAGACCAGCAATATGCATCAGTTCAACCACATGGATGACTACCCTGGGGTACTGGGTGCTATAGCCTGCACACACATACACATGGAAGCACCAACCGGTGAGCGGGGTAGGGCCTATATTCACTGCAGGGGCATACCCTTCAACAGCTAGGCCATATGCAATGGCCAGGGCATGAGATTGAATGTGTGTGCTGTCTGCCCTGAAGCTATGATGATTCTGATATATGGCTTCTGACACAGCTGTACCACACCAATGCCAATATGGACATCCCCTACAGTCTCCTAGTGGGGGATGCTGGGTGTCGTGGCTGATGACACCCATCAGCAATGCAAACACACCTGAACACTCACACCATAATATGGCAGATGCACAGGCAAGACATATAATTGTGCATGTGTTTGGGATGCTCGGCTCACGGTTCTGGTATCCGGACACATCCGGTGGAGCCTTGCAGTATTCACTAGCTACATGCACACAAGTTGTTATGGTATTTGCTATGCTACACAATCTTATCCTGCAGTAACAGTTGCAGCAGGAACAGCATGGGGTAGGGCCACACAGCCCAACACCACTGCCAAGGCCTTTACAGGCACAGTGTGACTTGGCGAAGGAACTGCCTGAGCAGGGCACAGTCGGCGAAAGGCCGTGCACAGTATGACCTGCCCTTGGCAAAGAGGCAACACAAGGCATATGCACTGACACAGTAGGTACCCATGGATTTCCCCTCTCTGACCCGCACACAGTACAATGGATGCCAAACATGACACTACCTGTGCTCGGCCATGTATAGGAGGTGCACTGTGTGCATCTGACATAGGCAGCCCTTCAGCACTGTCCTCAGGTCCAGAACACCCCCAGGTATGTCTATCAACCTAACAATTGGCAGATGTATTAGAATGTATATTTACCCATTGCTATGGTATGTATGTGAGCATACAAGTGACTGTGGTGGCTGAATGTTAGGGCAGCAGACAGTACACATCCATAGTGGCACCATGACCTCTGTAGCACATACGGGAGTCACAATGGTAGCCATTAGTACACAGGGTGTCCTAACCCACTGCAGATTATGGGCTGACCATCATGTGTGTCCGTACAGCCCACACACGTTCCATGCAGCTGGACAGGTGTGGACCAATACAGACAAATGATATACAATGGCCTATGGATATGCCCAATGAATGACCCCAACCCCTTAAGACACACACAGACTACAGCAGGCCAGGCAGTTTGATGTAGGCTGTGAAAGCTAGGACGTCCAACACCACTGTGCTGGTATTTAAAGCTGGGATCTGACGTACACTGGTATCCCTCCAACCAGCAATTTAGGTAGGTCCACACACTGACATGGAGTACCTGGCATACCAGTACAGTAGCAGCAGATGTGGACAACTGTCAGCTGTGCCCCCCGTCCAACCTACACATGTGAGAGTCATGTGCGCCACCCACGGTGCTGTGTAGGACTGTGGTTGCGGTCAGATGTCCTCCCATGCTATGCAGACATGTAGCAACTGTCAATGCCACATGACCATTAGCTACCCTGCAGACACAGCATGACACCTGTCTGTGTAGAACGGAGGGGTCAGCAACACAGTACTATCTGGACATGTGACACATGCGATACAGTTGACCATACTTGGCATGCTCACACACATGACAGTATGACGGTAATGTCGGTCGACAACATGCGTAACAGTCATACTGGGCATGCTCACACACTGAAACACAGGACAGCCAGGCATGCATGCACCAGTGGTCCGGACATATCTGCCAGTACATTGCTATACTGTTGGATGACTGCACTGTATGGTGTGTGTGTGGTCTATTGTCTGTACATATGCCATGGTCTATTGTTAATTCACATGAGCTATGTGAGCAGGGTACTGCTACCAGCACGTGAATAGGGCAGTTCTTTGTTTGTGGACAGACTGACGTCTTTGGATACAGACTGCGTAAGGCACATTCCGGCAGGTGGGAGCAGTTGTGCATGGGTTTGTACAGTGTTAAGCACTGCTGACCTCTGGTTACAGCACCTTATACCCGTTTAGACTCCACATTTCTTTGACAGTGCACTACTGGCATACTGGTAGACAAACAAGCTTACAGCCACTCACCGACATTTCTGCTTACATTTGTCACTCACGCTGGGTGTGTGCAATCCCTTGTGATGCGTATTGCATCGGACTACATGACCACAGTATCGGGTATGTGTAACCATTTGGCGATGGCAGGCGTTCGACTGTACGGACTCAGTGGCCTGTCCAGTGACATAATCATATTATATGCGTGTTCCTCATATGATCTGCTCCCATCTGCCTGATACATGGGAACCAATACTCTGCAATGCTGACATGTGAATATGATTTTGTTAATGCAGCTGTCCGCCGAGTCATGCTACCGCATACCTGCTGTACGTTTTCCACCTTTCAGATTGCACGACAGGAGACTGTAGGAGTGACACTTTTCCCACTTTGCATGGGACAGTCCCTCATTAGGCATATGTCATGTGACAATACCAGACCTCTCAACCAATCGGGAACAAATTTCTACTGAATCAGGGGCAAGTCAAGAAAACATCAGGGACACTTTTAAAAAAGTAGTGCTATTAACTTGAAATATTGACAGAATCAGAGCATATCAATTAATACACATTTTCTGAAGTAAAAGAAGTTTATAACTCTTACTTATTGTCATTAGTCATTAAGTGTAATTCACCACCTTTCCTCCAAAAGTCACTAATTTTAGGAGGGATTCAGAGGGACAGAGTTAAACTTTCAGTCAAAATTAGGGACATCCCTGAAAATCAGGGACAGTTGAGAGGTATGGACAATACTCTAGCCATTGCAACTGTCCTGATTAGGGGACATTCTCATGTTGTATGTGTCTGTAGTGGTTGCTTGTTACAGGTCTTGTATACCTGACATGTCGATATGTTATATGTAGTAGCATAAACAACTTTACTGCTGCTAGACTACGCTTTGATTTGTGCCGATATGTATATTTCTGTACTATGCATGGCTGTAGGTATGTTCTGCCCTGGTACGTCTGACATTTCTACAGAGCAGGTTCCACTTTGGCCATTCAGAATGGTGGCAGCCCTATAGATCCTATATGTAGAGCTATCACATGTGTCAAGGCAACACATACCCACAGCCAGTGGTAAACTGACGACTTCCACGGTTTGCATACGTTAAGGTTATTCTTGTAGCATTATAATTGCTAATACTGTTTCCTATTACATGTAGCTGTTTCTGATACAACAAATTAATTTCTGACACCACTACACACACTATATAGCCTCCTTTCCCAAACTCACAGGCCATGTGCCATAACTGTCATTTTGCAGGACACAATTACCCAGACGGATGTGTCCCTCAAAGGTGTACGGGTGTTGAACCTCATCTATTATGTTATCATCAACCTAAGGTGGTCAGCAAATTATGCACGTTCCATCACTAGCAGACCTCACATACCAATGGGTGTGAATGAACACTGTATCAGGAACAATGCATAACACCCTGTGGGACACATTTAGACGATTGGTTCTATTAACCAGACGCATTTACAGTCACAGAGCATATGTATTCATTCACATTTGTTGAGGTACATGCTGTTTATGACTCATACATGTTGTCATCTGTCATTACCTGTATTCCGCCACCTGTCCACCTAATATCACTAGTTCTGGAAGTGTTTAGTTGGACTTTGTTACATTCTGATTCATAACTATGGACGTCCATGCTAATTGGGTACACGGCACTGATTTGGTCTCTATGTATTCCCCCGATGGTTTACAGACTATCCGGTAGATGTGCTCTTCAGGTTTGGGAGGTGTAGGCATATCCTATGACCACATAGGAATATTAATGACTTCCACAGGGTGGGCCTACTACATCTCTGCCAACCAGCACCTGCACACTTAAGCCCATTATTGCATACCCATGGTCCACTTACCTGGCACCCCTCTACAGCAGTCATGACAAATACTTACTGCGAGCGCAGCTGGGGTATGAGCACACCCCTACACATTGCCCACTCTCCCCGTCTTGGGACACATGTCGTACGTTTTGTCAACCCATGTATTATCACACTTGCACAAACTACTGTTCCATGTACACCTACATCCTGCTCGCATCGATGACAACAGGTTCACACGTACCCTGAATTTTTGCGGTCCTGCAAGGGACTCCGTTATCCATGTTTAAAGTGTAGACCTTGCAGATCTCTCCCACTGGTACTTTCCTACCGGTGTTTTGAACAGCGACAGTGTATTGATCTGTATTGCCTGTCTGTATGTCTGACCAGCCTAGCTGGGAGGTGTGGGGAGTACAACTTTTATTTATTGGACCTCCCAGTCACATATGCCCGGGCTGTAGATATGTTACCCCTAATTGCTGTAAAGTAACCTAGTTATGTACATGTGTATATCTACAATGACATATATATTTGTTTTGTGTGTATGTCTATATATCAATACCTGTTGTTTGTGTATATATATCTGTCTGCATATATATCCATAGTATATCCTTGTGTGTATATATATATGTATATATATATATATATATATATATATATATATATATATATATATATATATATATATATATCTGTGTATATATATATATATATATATATATATATATATATATATATATATATATATATATATATATATATATATATATATATCTGTATAAATATATCTGTGTATATAAATTAATATAGATATATATGTATATATATATATATATATATATATATACGTTTTTATCTATGTATACATCTGTGTGTCCGTTAACCTATACATTTCCCGGACATAGACACTTACACATGCGTATTGGGTTTTATCCCTACTTCAACAGCATACTATTGCCTTAGTCATTATGACAGCGATACTTCACTCCGGTGAACTTGTGATCAGTATATTGCACATTATACAGTGGACAGATGTCGCACGTTTTTAATGTCTGGGGTGCCGCTGATAAGTGTGATGTGATACAGTGTCATTTGACCTATTACTCGTATGCACAGCCTATTATTCCTGCTACTGTGTTTGTTTCTGTGCACATTCATATTATTACTGTTGATAGAATGAGTGTTTGTGTTACTGAGATTGTACATCAACATATTGATGTCTTCATGTATTGTGTCTTTCTGCTTTTCCCTGTTTGAGGTTGTCACAGCAGAACTCCGTTCCGCTCATGGGTGGCGTATAGGTTTTATGTGCTGGGCTGCCAGCCCTGACGCACAACATCCGACAACGATATGCCCATTCTCGCATGTCTCCACACAAACGATGCTCTATCTGGGAATCACACCTATGTACTAGCTGACCTCCACGGGCCGCTCCATTGCACCCGGCGCAACATACCCTAGCACTCCTGTGTCCATAATCGCATATCCATAGTTTCTCCAGCACACCCGTGTTGAGTTTCCATGCATAACAGCCATTATACACCTGATATCGCAGCCATGACACACCTTTACACATTGCCCTCTCCAAAGCGTTGGGGCCCTACACACATTTTGTACCACCTCGTGTATTCACAAGCTCACCATCCATTCATATTTGCACATACGTGCCTTTCCTGGTGTTATGGATTATGAACGGTTTGCAGGTTACAAGTGTAGGTGGTCGCAACATGTACTACATTCCGTCAGTTTACAATGTTGACGTAGCACTTCAACGATGTTATGGCCACTGGTATAACCCTGCCTCTGGTGTTAATAGCGGTGCTCTACTCACACTTGTGCAGCTTTATCTGACATACGCTGTGAGCACTTTATAATTCCTTACTTGCTGTAGATTCCCCTCACAACCCTTATGTTTGCTTTCGTCTTTCGGCATTCCTTACATATATATATATATATATATATATATATATATATATATATATATATATATATATATAGATATATATATATATATATATATATATATATATATATATATATATATATATATATATATATATATATATAGATATATATATATATATATATATATATATATATATATATATATATATATAATTGCATATTTCTGTTATGTCTGTGGATATTTATCTATACACACATCTATCTATCTATCTATCTATCTATCTATCTATCTATCTATCTATCTATCTAAAAGTTACAGCTGTACAAGACAACATACATTTGCTATGCTAATAGCTGCATACACCCACGCAGGCGCACTTACATCTACTTATTCTGAGTTACATATGTTTACTGGCACTTCTTTGGGATTACATGTGCCTTATTCCTTATGAAAGTACCACTTTGATTGATGGAATCCGGTTAACGGACCCATGCGAACGCGGTCACCTTTACATGTATAAATGTTGGCTTTACAGCACAGAGGCATTCATTACACAATTAATATGTGCTATAGTCGTACTTGAACCGGGAATGCCTTTACATTAGGCGGATGCTCTAACCACTACACTATTGTTGTTCTGGCTCATTTATATGTATACCCATGGTTCATAGCTACTCTGACATATGCCTCACCGCTTCCCTTACACAGCAGACATCCATTCTCCTGCTGGGAAAACCACAGTACTACACTTATGACATTCCCTATTTCCTACTGCTCTGGACCCGTGCTGCATGTGTACTCACTCCAAGGATATTCAGAACTCCTATGCTTATAGTCCTCACACATACACATGTTTGATTGTCAGGGTCTTCATATACTGCTCCGGGTTTAGGCTTGGCCGACTGGTGAATAGAACTGCCCTGGCATTGTTCAAATATCGGATGTAGCACATGGACAGAGTTAGTCCAGATTTTAAATTTCTACCTGTGTTTACAGATGCAGGTGTTTGGACACCTCTGACCACATTATTAGGTTGGTGCTACATAATTTAGGACGGGGAGTGGTTCCAGTACATAATGCAGTGTGTGTGTGTGTGTGGGGGGGGGGGGGGTTCACATGTTTCCCTTCCCATTTGACTATCTCATTCATTTATAGATACAATGAATATTATTCTGGACATCAGTTATAAATTCACTGCAGGTATGCAATAGTCCTGTCAACACATGTGACAGTTGGTTGGTGTACTTATGCGTACAGACCTCTGTGATACTCGAGGACTCGTTTCTACAGTGACAGGGACAACGCTATGACAACTCAGGGACAATCATGGACACTTCTACCATATTAGTACTATTAACTTGGAACGTGTTGACAGATTCGTAATACTACTAATTTTCTGTAGTTAAATGCATCTATTACTCTTCATTGTTGTAAGTAGTCATTCTCATGCAACACCTTTCCTCCAAAGGTCACTGGCTTTGTGAGTGGTTAAGAGGCTGGCCAGTTATTGTGCGAATGCTCTGATCAGTGGTAGCGCTGACATTGTCATATGTACAGGTTGGGATATATTCTGGGGACTAGGGTTGCCACCTTTTCAAATGGCCAAGGTGGGACATTTTCGGAACACACATCAGATTTTACAGGCCGACACATACCCATGGTCAGTACAAAGGATAGAACTTTAATTTTTTGCCTAAATAAAAGCTTATTCTTGTAGCGGTTTAGTTGCTTATTTTGTTTCTTGTAACATTTAGGTATTTTAGATACAGAAATAATTATTTTATGCAACTATTACATAACATATGGGATATTCCTACAATCTCAGGACATTTGCCATTTTTAATATTTTTTGTCAGGACACAACTGCCCAAAGAGGGACTGTCCCTCGCAAAGTGGGACAGGTGGTAACCCTACTGGGGACACCAGATTGTTTAGGCCAACACATACCCATGGTCAGTGCAGGTTTAGAACATTCATTAGTTTCCTAGCTGTGAGCCTATACCTTTAGCACTTTTGTTGTTTGCCTGTTTCTTGTATGAATTACGTTTATTCTATCCTGACGTGACCGCTTTAGGCAACTGTTATATGCAGTATGGTACATAGTTATTTCCTACAATCACAGGACATTTGGCATTGTATCATTGTTGGTCAGGTCACACCTACACACGCAGTAATTGTCCCTCACACAGTGGATCAGGGGGTATCCTGTTTACGTCAGTGCCTTCATCACCCTTATTCCATGTGCCACTATGCGAATGTGTGCAATATATTCTCTCGCTTATTCGTGTCGGGACACGTGCATCATGGGCAGGTGTTTGATCCTGATTAGTAGGTTCTGCATGACCATCTAGGGCTGGACAGTCTTGTGCACCACTACTGCACATTCCAACTTGTGTCCAGATGTCTACAGGACTGGACATCGTGTCTTGATACCCATTCTAATGTTTACACAGGTTACTTATCCCATGAGGGATATCCAAAAATTTAACAAGACTGATACTGACCATTCTTCTGACATTATGAAAATGTGCTGGGGGTTTTACATGCAAGGGATACATAGTTTGCAATCCTGAAACTGTCTAGTGTGACACTACCTACTACATATGCGTAGTGTTCACTATGTGTAGATGTGGCTGCACCAAACTAGTAGGCCAAGTATGGCTGGATTTGGTGGACGTTCAGGTATGGGGGCGGGTTGTGTGCTGTGGAGGGGATGCTGGGCAGTCCATTATGCATCCAGGTGTGTTGCATTTGATATGGCCAGTTCCATCAGGACCAATCTGTGGGTATGTGCCGGTGACATTTCTGTACATTTGTATCGCACATTTTAATATTCATATGTTTGTGGGATTGTGTTCTACAGTATGGCCTGTCTTGTTGTATTGCAGATGTGTATACATGTTGTTGTGTTTCTTTCTGCTTCACCCACTGCTCCCTCATACACCTCCAGTTCACCTATTCTGCATATGACACAGTCTCGCCTTTGAGGATTATACCATTACCCATCCCCCCCACACACATATTCCTGACACTCCATTCATCACTGCTTTGGTTGATGGCTCATGACACAGTCAAGGTAATACATTGCATACCCTACATATGTCAGGTACCTGTATGGTTGTGTGGACTACCCTGCCATGTTTGACCTTCCACATGCTATACCTCACGCACATAGGTACACGCCCATACTTAACTTTCATGACATGGTTGGTATACCCGGGTAATACCTGTTCAACTGTGACACATCCTGACAAGTTCAGCTTGGACCGCAGATGTGCAGATTTTGGCCGACTATTCTAATCATTGGTAGGATGCCACCTTTTCCTATGTCCAGGATGGGATATATTTTGAACACATATCCGATTGTACTGGACAACACGTACCCACAGTCAATGCTATGGATAATACTGTTCCTTTCAGCCTACATGTTGTCTTATTGTTGTAGCAGTTTATATGCTCCTTCTGTTTCGTTTACATGCTTATTCTATTTCCTGTCACATATGGTATGTTAAATATGGACATACCTACCATCCATTGTGGGATATAATTCGGTCATATGGTCGCTAGATATTTACATTTATCGTGTTTTTTGTTATGGACACATCTGCCCAGCTGTGTACTCTCCCTCACAAAAAGGTCCATTGGGCTGGAAGTACCTATTGGCGGCGCGCTAACATATGATGCGTTTCACTTCCACTTGGTATAACTATCTACACTGTGTTGGACTACGGGCACACGGTTTTCAATGTCATTTGTTCGAGGAATAGGGACCCGTTATTCCCTACCGTGCATTTGTGTTTGCTTCTTCATTTTGTGTTCGCAGAAACTGTCTTGCATGCTTTGCATACGTTTCAGTATCCATGGACACTGACAGATGTGATTACTATTGCTTGAAAATTGTTATATGCAAGCATTTTAGGTTGCACATTGACAGCTAACATTTCCACGCCTCCGTGCGGCACTTCGACACGCCCTGTGCACTCGCGCTCATTTCCTATGCACGTGGCTGTGGCAGCAGCGCACCTTCATTAATATGCATTTGGCGCTACTGCACCATCTTCATGCCATACGGTTGGCGCAAGCCTAATGCCGGCCTTGCGCCGAGCTTCATGAATCCCGGGGATGGTGTTTCGCCTAACCTCCTTTTCATTTCTTGTGTAAAAATTAAATTCCATTTGGAAGTCAATTTTTTTAATTTCGTAAGCATCTCTATTGTAAAGAATCACCATTGCTCCAGTTTTTAATAACTCTATTTCTCTAACAACTGTGGTAAATTCATCTTTGGGATTTTCCCCAAGATGGGTGCATATTTTATCCTCCTTTCTAGAAGTATTTCTCCTTTAATATTTTCTAGGAAGGACTCTGGGTAATCCATTTCTTTGAACATTTTAATCAAGCCCTTCCCCTCAATGTCAAAAATTGTGTCATCTGTAATCAGTCTTGAAAGGTGGACCAACTGGCTTTAACAATACTTTTTTTCTGAAAAAATGGATGACAACTATTGAAATTTAAATAGCTATTTGAAAAAAAATTTGAATATAGTAGAACAGTACCTCATATTCTCAGCATCTTTAAATATTAACAACAAAAGTTCAAGGAACTCAACACTAGAAGAAAGACAGCACCAAAAACTGTTCCCTGAACAAACCACGATCCACGAGTATGTCACAAAGAACTTCTTTTATTGAAATACAAAACGAAGGTTGAGTGCTTTCATCTTTAAATATTGTAACATCTAAAAAAATCAATCCTATCAGAAGCTTTTTTATATGTAAGAAATTCTTCCAATTATATTCACTCATCCATCATAAAATGAGGATATCATTCAGAAATCTAAAATAGGCTTGAATGTAATTAAAAAAGTGGTGGTGAACACAACTTCCTTCTCCCACACTCCCAGAACCATGTTAACAAAAACTGGAGCACAATCTGTACCCATCACAATACTTGTCATTTGGTGAAAATATTCACCCTCAAAGAACACAAAGTTATTTTTAACACCATTTCCATAAATTCACAAATGTCAAAGATATCCTTGTTGTCCAAATTAGTGATGTCATTTAATATACTGGTAAAAGCTTCCAAACCTAACCCATGTGGGATAACTAAAAATAAAATAAATAAATAACTAACAACATCTACAGTAACAAAAACAATATTTTCATCCAAAACAAGTTTGTTTAGCTTTTAAGCAGGTGCCAAAAGTCCTATAATTCATGTTCTTAATTCATAGTAATGTTTTTACATTTTGTATCAATAAATGCAGCTAAAAACTCTGTTTTTGATAGGTGTGATGCCACTATTGGTCTCAATGGGAGGGGGGGGGTTGTAGTGTTTTTATGGATTTAGCTATTCCAAATATCAAGAGTATCAAAGGTTTGTCTACTTTAACAAACTCAAGACTCTCACCAGTAATAAGACCCTGATCCATCATGTCTACAATCTGGTAATCAATTTTCTTGTAAGCAATATCAACTTCATTTCTGATACATTTGTGTACACATCTTCATCATTAAGAATTTTGAAAATCTTACTAGAATAATTCACTTGATCCATTAATACTACACCCCCACTCTTGTCCAGTTTCATTACCCAGATACTCTTATCTGTCTGTTTTATCCAACACCACTGGTTCATCTCTTGTTAAATTATCTAAAAAAACTCCATTACTCCTGTTATTTATTAGATTTCTAATCTGATCCCCACACACATTTTTGTAAGTGGAGACCATGGGATGAGAGGGGGGAATAAATATATATACATTTTTTAAGGAATTTTCTTTTGCTCCACACCTAATTTGGTGCTCCCCAAAATATATCCTCAAATTTAATTTATGAGTAAACAATTTTAAATTAATCATGGTTTTAACCATGGTTTTAACCATGTCCATCCTAAATTCAGGTACAAATTTAAAGCCTTTTTTGAACAAAGTATCATGGTATACACACACCTGCACCTGTAGGTGATTCAAATAAATTAAAACTCTTAAAATTACTAAAATCCTTATTATCATTGTCATTATTATCATTAACTTATATTTCTTCCTGTTGTATCTGTAGTTATTTTTCTTTCCTTTCTGTTTTGTTTTCTGTTTCTGAAATCCCTTTTGAGGCTCTGCCTCATTATCTGATTCATTAGTCTCTCCAATCCATGTGGCTCTACTGGGTCCAAAAATTTAACATTATCAAAAGAACCGGTGTCAACCTGATTAGAGGGTTCGCCCCTCCAGTTATTGCCTGTGTTAAATTCTGTGTTGCTCTGATTAACATAATCTGCAGATCTATTGTCATTACTATTCTTAAAATTTGGGGTGGGACAAGTTAATCTCATTTCGTATTCTCTTTTATCGCTAAAACCTTCCTCTGTTTCCATTCCTGATTCACTTTGGTAACTTTGTCTATCTTCTTAAAACTATTTTCATATTCATTCAAATAAACACTAAAAAGTAAGCCTCTTTTCAGATTGGCATTCAACATTTTAATTTCAGAGTCAAGTTGACTTAACTTTTGTTCTTTCTCTTTAACTAATAGTTTCATCAAATCACAGCCTGCTCAATCAAATAATTCCAAAATGTTGCTGTGGAAAATAGAATGTGGCTCTGTCTCATGGGGTATTTTGCAAAACATTAAACGCCTTGGGATCCTCTTAATTTTAATATTGTCAGCCAAATAGCGATTATCAATTTGCAAATTTATCTATAAAACCAGCTTCTGTTCAAGTAATTTAAGCTGAGTTTTAAAAAGTTGTGATGAATCTACCCTCACCTCATGGAATTACAGGCCACACAATTTTAGCGAATTATCAAGTGAAAATATCTGTTTCCATCAGTCTTATTCACTCCTTCATCAGCTGGTGTAAAAACACTTTGCATTAAGGTATTTGGAAGGTTAACAAAAATGCCTTCTGAACTCCTTTCTTGTGAGCTTCTTCTCAGGCTAGCCTCCAAACCAGAAGTGCTCACCTGGGATCCAATTTGTAAGTTGTTCAAGTAGCAGTGTTAGATCCCATGGAAGTGGATGACATGAGTTTTAAATATTTAATATGTATTACTGACTTTGCTTAATATTTATTAGATGTTGCTTGATATTTATTAGATGCTTATTAGATGTTTAAAATGATTGATTCTTAAACTACAAATAGCTGCCTTTATTATTGTTTTTAAAGTTACTCTGATAAAGTCCCATTTTAAGTTTGTTAGAGACAAAAGTGCTCAGTATTAAACTGGGCTTATAAGACAACTTGGTTGTGCATGTTTACTGCTACCTGTCTTGGCTCTTACTCTCTTCCCATTCCCTAAACCTAAAGTCCCTGATTGCTCCATAAACCTAAACTCCCCTTTTTAACCCTAAAGCGTTCCCCCATTCCCTAAACATGAATCCCATCCTTATCACTGCCTGAAACCCTAACTATAGTATAACCTCCTCCCACTCCCTTCCCATGGCTACTGTATTTATCTTGCTTGAACTTGTTTACATGTCTGGGTAATATGATACACACCAGGTACCTAACTTTGTTATATCTTGGCTAGATTGTAAACAGATCTTTGTGTTTGTATCACAAACAGTGAACTCTAAATTTGTTTTTGTCTGTTTTGTCAATGAATTGAGGGACTATTTGTTTAATGCTTCAATTAAAACACAGAACTCAAAAAAGAACAATTTGGTTTTCAAAAAAAGATTGTGTGAAATCCTGTTTTGTGTTTATTTTATGTATAAAATAACTAATTTTATTGTGAGTTCTGATTTGATTTGCCCCAGTAAACATAGGTTCATAGGTAAGTCCTAAGCTAGCTGCCCTTGTGGGCCATTTTAACTCTAGCCAGGTTCCAATTTTTGCAAGCAATAACCTATTCCATTTGGTTATAGATTGACTTTACTCATCCCATGGTCGATATTATATATTACCCCTAATGAGAATAACTGGGATCCTACCACATGTAATTTGAGGGGACCCCTGCATGGGATAAAGCAGTCATTGGGTATATTTTCTGCTTCCCTATCCATAGATCTGAGTTGCACTTGAAATGGACAGGGATAAGCTTTTTTGTATGTGGATGGTGGGTCTGTTCCACAGCAGTGGTATTCTCTGTGAAATATACCTGTCCCTCCAAATTGTTCTGTTGATGTTGCATGTTTTTCTGAGTTCCTTCTAAAAAAAGCTTGCTTGTGTTTTAAATGACAATTTAGGCAAATTTGTCACTATGTGTGGGCACGTATGTATATGTGCACGTGTATACACAAGTATTGTAACTTTCTTGTAGCATTTTGTTGGAAGCATCAAGATGACATAGCGGGCACAAAAAAGGGTAGTACATAACAACATTAATAACTAGGCTAAGTAAGACACAGTGCTTAATAATATTTATTTTTCTCCCTACAGCTGACTAGTGGTAGCTTATATTTAAGAGTTAATTTATATTATAGTATAAACCTTATTAGTCTTCAGAAACATGCATGCATACTGGACAGAAAATGTCATTAGTATTCAAAAACATTCACAATGACTGGACAGAAAACTTAATTAGTATTCAAGAAGATATATTATGACTTGACAGAAAACTTTCAAAAACATGAATGATCATTTTAAATCTAGTGTTACTTGCAGAAAGAAGTCCAGCTGGCTGAAGCTATTGAAAGACAATCCCTAGGATTTAATCAAATTCATGTAGGCACTGTGTAGAGCCTACACAGAATGTATCCGTGTTTATGGTCATAGCTCCCCCATACCTCTCAACCTGGAAACATCAAAAATCTGGACAAAGGCCAATGAAAAACAGGTACAAATCTGTATGCTGATTAACATAAAATTTACATGCATAATTATGTAACCACACCCACCCCAATGGAATTGTGGGATACCAACTTTCAAACACAAACTGAAGAACAGACCACCAAAATATGGCCCCAGCCCAGACCCTGTAGTAAATGGTAACCATTTTTTTAATGTGTAGCAATGATGTTCACTGGGAAGGGAGAAGATGATGAACCTTAGGATTTTGTTTTTAATGACTTGTAGTATGTGGGTTTTGTGGTAAAAGTAGGGTATTTAATGGCAGGCAATATTCTAATCTTAGCAAAAGAATATTATAGTTTGCTAGGACCTCCAAAAGTCATTCTCCATGGCCTACTGATCAGTGGCATAGCTTGAGTTTGTGCCGCCCGGGGCTGTCTTTGAGTTTGCTGCCCCCCCACAAAACTGTGTCACATTAGTTGGCTATTTTACCCCATTTACCATAAACAATGTAATGTGCATACTGCTTTACTTCTACAATGATTATCTGGATTTCATTTAAAACTTTTATTTTACATTTTATAGCACAAACACTAATAGAAATCTGCTAAACAAATCAATACAGTCTCACAATGAAAATAGACTTAGCATTAAAACTTCTCTGCCCTTGAAACTCACATTCATTGAAACAGCATTGAAACCCACATTCAAAGAAAATGCATCTGGCCAGTTGTGGATAAAGACTACCTTTGGGTTATTTTCAAATCAATGTCCCCTTGCACATGAAACATGCATGTGTTGTTTGCTACACCTTCCTGACCATATTAAATTACATTCCTTGTATAATACAGCACACTTGTTAGAACGCGTTTTAAATTTATTGTTCTGAACATTTTTCTAGTAAGCAATGAAACAAAATGCATGAACCAATAATGACAACACTGCCCAATTTAGAACATTTCCATTATAAAAGTCTACTCAGACTTCTAGAATCCACCAGTATCAGTAAATATGCACAAACTCTGCTGAAGGAAAAGTCATCTAAATAATTCCACATTAAAGAGATCTGTAAGATCTGTAACTAATTAAGAGATTGCTGCTAGCAAACAACTTAATATTTCATTGTTTCATCTACAAATAAAGTGCCTTTTGCCCTTGAGGAATATATTGCCTATGTTACATTAAAAAATGATAAGCTACTAATATTTCAATAGGGAATGGATGTCAAACTGATAGGTTCATAGTTACTAGGTATCTCTGCAAAAGAGGACATTCTCAGGACTGCAGCAGCTACCCCCTTTAAAAGTATAACACAGTACAGTATCAGCAATCCATCTACATACTGTGGGAGTGGAATCCACAGCCTTCTGCATCAAACGCAAGTATGTGTTGTGCTACTAACAAAAAAAAAACAGACTTGTTATTCTACCTGCTATGGTACTAACAACACAAGCAGACTTGGCATAAACAACACTAAACTTCTCTTCCCCTGAAGAACTATGCAGCACAAGAAATCTGGAAAAAGCCAAAATATATTGGGGGGCCTAAAGCCCAAAACTAGGGGCATAGTTTAAACATTGGTTGTATAATCTTGGAAATGTTGCTAGGATAAAATGCTCAGTGTTACCATGCACTTCATGTAACACAGGAAGTTTCACACATAGTTTTTAAGTAAAAGCTCAAAACTACTGTCATTAAGTAAAAGCACAAAGCATCTCCTGCCATTAAGTAAAAGCACAAAACATCTCTTCCCGTTTCTCAAAAGTACTGGCTGCAGCTGTTAATAAGCACCTATGAATCACCCCCCCATACCTGTTAAAGCAGTAATGCCAGTAAATGCAAGACACACACACCCTCAACTGTTAAAGCAGTAGTTTTTCCTGCCATTTATCACAAGAAATAAGTTGAGCAAAGCCGTAATGTCAGTAAATGTAAGACACGCGCACACACACACTCACACATACACACACACACACACACACACACACACACACACACACACAGACAGCTGTAAAAGCAGTAGTTTCTCCTGCCATTTCTCAAAGTAAATAAGTTAAGCATAGTTTCTCCACACACCCGCCTATAATGTAATGCCTGCCATTAAGTAAAAGCACGTTAATCACAGTTAATTTTCTACTGCCGTTTCTCATAAAGTTTCTCCTGCTGTTTCTAATAGTTAAGCTTGCAGTCTGTAGCCATTGTTCTCATAGTTAAGTTTCTTTTCTCATGCCATTTTGGCATTTTTCATAGTTAAGTTTGCAGCCTGCACTCACATACAAATGCTTTTATTTTGGTTTAAACTTTAAAGCCGTCAGCCATCAATGGTATTGAAACTACGAATACTCAGACTACAAAACACTTAGCCATGACACCTACATAGTTTCAACACAAGACTTGATGCCAGGCCAATTTCGCCTCTTAGAAACAAAACAGACTACTGTATAACTGTCCCAATAGAGTCACCAATCTGAATCTTAATTACCACAGATGATCTAATTCATTCATGAGGTGTTCCAGTGCTAGGTATTAAAACAAATGCACACTGTACCAGGCCAACTAAAATTAGGCATTGTGTGTTCATCACTGCCCAACCAGGCATCAGTTATATACCAATTGTTGTAGTAAAAGCCATACCTCTTCAACACTTTGAAAAACTGATCTTCCTTAATACTAGAAAAAGCCTCACTAAGAAGTTAAACTCAGTGTCAGACTTTTAAGCTGAAGACTGGTGTTTACACCCACCCTTAGTGACATGCCACAATTAAATACAGACCCATGACTCACAATTTTACTGCTCTGCTGATTAACATTTTTACTAGTCCTTTTTCCTAAGATTCTTTCATACAGAAACAATAATCCCCCCCAGCCACACAGAACAAGAATAATCTACTAATAGCCCCCCTGAGACTGATCATGATCCTAAGCTCTTTTGATCAATTTGTAAGCCCCACTCTCAGGAATTCCACTAATCTTCTTATCAATTCTTCTTCATGTAATTATCTACCCTGTCCATACAAGTCAACTTTTAACTCTACAAATCTGATTTATCCTCCACTCCGGCAAGCTCACCAAGCACCAACTTATATCTCCAATTAACCAACCAGGACATAAATGAGCTGCTTACTTCCATAATCATTTTTCTTATTACTATTAATCTACTTGGCCTTATCCCCTACACATTTACTCTGACCACTCAACTATCATGAATAAACATGGGTTTCGTTTGCCATTCCAGTAGCAACAGTTTTAATTGGAATTTGGACTATGAAACCAACCAACAGCATCAACTCTCCTGCTGTTTTGCAGCTGTCAACTCTATCGCACACAGATATAAGTTTAGAAGAGGAAGCCTGCAGCCGTGAAGTAAAATAAAATAAACATTTCTCTTACAGTGCATATTAGTTTACAATTATTTTACCTGGTGGAGGAAGCCTGCAGCTGTTAAGCAAATAAGCATTTCTCTCGCAGTGTATATAAGTAGTTTAGAATTGTTGTACCTGATGGAGGAGGAAGCCTGCAGCTGTTAAGCAAATAAGCGTTTCTATTGTACGCACATGTACGTTTAGTAAATGTTTACATTTTTTACCTGGAGGAGAGGAGCTGGGGAAGAAAGATGTGTGCACTGGCTGACTACAGACTGACCTGCAGAAACAGACGTCATTGTACACGGCCTGCACGTGATGACGTCAGGAGTAAAAAATTTCAAAAAAAAACAAAAAAAAACAAAAAAAAACAAGGAAATTCGGAAATTAAAAGGGCCACGTGGGAATTCGTGGCACCCCAATATTTTTCCCCAAAACCGGTATTTACCAAGAATTTCAGTACAGTTGAGAGGTATGGTTCCCCCTCAGCAGTGTGCCATGCATATTAATAATGACGAGCTGCCAAGGGACAGCTGAGGACCACTGTTATTGAGTCAGTGTATGGAAAGGTGTAGTGCTCACCATGGCTGCAGATGAGCATGAGAGTCCCTGCAATGTCCTTTTGTTTTATTTATTTATTTATTTTTTTTTAAAAAAAGCATGTTTGCGCAGTGCGGCATGGAGTGCAGCAATGCCAAGCTGCATTCACATATAAGATAGTAGACACCCGTCAGCTATCTAAAAATAGAAACTAGATGTAATTAATTATTTATTTAAAGGTCTGTTTAAGTGTGTCTAAGCATGTTTGTGTGACGCGGCATGGTGCTCAGCACTGCTTATATGTAGCTCAGTGGCATATGTAAAGGTATACCAGATTTCTTAATATCCATGTAGCTAAATGGATAGAGTTATGGCTTCATTTACAGCAGGTCCAGAGTTTGAATACATGGAAGGAAAAATATGTATGTAATTTTGATATACATATTATGCAGACAATTTTAAAATATGACTCCACTGTGCTCTGCTAAGCTCTGCTAGACCTGCTAAGCACTGCATAAACATGGTAATGGCTGCCAATGTTTGTATGCTGCTCAGCTCTGATTAGCTGGTTTGCACCCAGCTAAACAATGCTGTGCTTTTTTAAATGTTGCCCAATGATGTGTAAGGGCAGAAAAATAGCATATATTAAGCCCAATAGGCAGGAATACAACAGAATCCATTGGAGTCCTGTCAACTGAAGGTATAATATGGCTGGTGGTGAGGGTGATGGTGCATGCTTTTGGGAGCAGCATTGGGGCATTCTGGAGTCCAGGGTCATGGTTGGGCTCCTCATGAAAAACCATGATGACAGGCTGCTGCAGGGCAGTTTCCAGGGCATAGAGTGTAAGGCAGAGGCCTGGGATCACCTGGCCAGAAAACTCACCAGGGTACTGGTATCCCCTGCAAAGGTGAGCAATGTTGTCACCACCATAACGGCCTCAAAAGGTGAAAGAGGGGAACTTACACCTGGGTCCAAGAAGTGAGGGCATTGAATGCCCCACAAGTATATAAGTAATTTTACCTCTGTTTTACCAATATGTAATCTGAATATCTGCAGGACAGGTATGCATAATGGTGTGTTTCTCTCCCAACATCTGCAGCTGAGATGGCTTGCAATATTGAGTTGCATGCCAGCTGCTTGGCTAGGTTGTACTGTGAGTGTGATGAGTATGGGTGAATTATGCTAATTGTTGTGAAATAAGCAAGAAAGAGTAAAGTGTTAACTGCAATAAAATATATACAGTAAAGTTTGTAGAGCAATAAATGTGGACTTAGAGCTGCAGTGCAATACATGAATAATGCCAACTGTAGTGCAATAAAAACATGAAACAATACCAATAACTGCATTAAAGTATATGCAATAACGTTTGCATTAAATAAATGTGGAATTAGAGCTATATTACAATAAATTAATAATGCCAACTGTAGTGCAATGAAAACATGAAACAATACCAATAACAGGATTAAAGTATATACAATAAAGTCTGTAGAGCAATACATGTGGAATTAGAGCTGTAGTCTTATAAATGAATAATAACAACTGTAGTTCAATAAAAACATGAAATAACTCCAAGGAAAATGGTGTACATCAGGATTGTGTTGATGTAACCATTGCAGTAGAACTGTATGCATTGAGGCTATAAGGTAAGGATCTACAGTCAAGTATAACACTGTAATAGTTGTAGAATGCAAATTGAATGGCTGGAAATTGTATTGGTTAACTCATATAGTACTATTCAAGGCTGTCTCTAGGCCAGTATTGGTCACATAATGCTCTGTCATTCACAGACATCAGGTAATAAAGGTATATGGGTAAGGAAGCCCGCTCCATGAGCAGATATTATTTGTTGACTTGACAGATATGATACTGAAATATAGCTTACCCACTATCTGCGTTATGCTTGTATTTCATGCATGTGCATTCTACTGTCACTGCAATCTACTATAACAATGTAGTACCACTATCAGGTCATATTTTGGTTCCAGGTGAGCTCTAGGTAAATATCAGTCAGTCAGTAAACAGCAGTGACCTAGTAGCTCAGTTTGTTAAATGCTCTGTATATAGTACATTTTGCTACACACAATCCAGAGTTTGACTACAGTGGTATGTAGCAGTAAATATTATAGTAGCAGTCACGTAATGCTCACGGTTTCTCACTTCACAGGAACTTCTGATAAATGGGTTAGGCAGCTCATATTATGAGAGATAATTGTGTGTTTAGATGATGCAGACTGTTAAAATTGTTAGCAGGAATGTGTTCATCAGCAATGTTCAGTCAGAAATAAAATGTGTATTGTAATCCCAGTATGGCTGTATGCCTGGAGTGTCTGTTAAAAGTTGCTGCATTCAATTAATACATTCTATACAGATATCCCCTGCAGTCACTGCTATTGGGTTCTATTCCTGTACCTGCCGACCAAGGCATGACAGCTGTTTAGTGTCTATACTGTACACATGCATGTCTCTCAAGTGTCACGATTTCATGCTATGTAATTAATAGTGTGTAATCCGTCTATCACAGGATTACCATGGAAATGATTACCTAGATTGCAAAGTATCACCAAATCAGCCCACAGAACACCTTGGTAGTTATATAGGTTCACCTGATGTGCAAGTGTTCTATGTAGTTGTGTACCTGCAGTTGTTACTGCTTGGCCGATAGTATCCCATGCAAATAGCTTGAGGGATATGTATGTGCTACATCAGCTATAAGAGACGTGTAGTCACTGTACACATAAAGAAAATGCAGACCCATACAGTAGATAGCAGCACTGTTGTCAAGGAAATAACTTGCAATGTTACTAATGGACTGTTTTTCTCTCTCTCGCCACCCCTTATCTTCATTTACTTCTTATTGTTATTCATTGGTTATGGTTTACTATTAACATATGTTGTTACATTAACTGTATTTTGGGACGTGTTTTATTATAGTTATGTATTATAATGGTTGCATATTAATATATCTTATTAAATTACCTATTTTGTTGGTGTAATGCTGTAACTGTTACTGGCATGCTGTTAACATACTGAGTAATCTGTTATTTATTGTTGTGTTTCACATAATATGCATTGATATGTAAATGGATTATTTCCAGTGTTCTGTCATATTATTACTGACAATGATTTGTTCACAGTCAACCTATACTTATTGCTATAACTCCATTACTACAGCATGTCAGGGTAGGCTGGTTCTGGCTAATCCACATACCTTGTTTCAACTGGTCATGGCACCACATCCTGGCACATCTGGGACCCAGATGGGTGGTATCCCCTCTGATGCCCCCACCTGTGGCATCTGTTGTGACCACCTCAGGTGATGGGGCCCGGCATCCCCCTGGAAGTGGTGGCGGAGGGACAGTTGTCACCTAGGATCAACTGCCAGTCATGGTGTTCAGGATTGTTCATCGCAGCTATGAATGCCACCTTACCTAGATTGAGAGCATGCTGGCCAACCTGGTGGGGCAGCCTCACCTTGGCACCCAGCCTCCATCATGGCCACCCTCAGGGCAGTGAAGGACCAGTGCCGATAGTCCCATGGGTGGGGATGTGAGTCATGCTACTGCCGTCTGGAGGCACATGCAGCTTGGATTCCACAGCACCCTTCCCATCCAAGGTGTTCACCCACCTCATGTGTCACACACCACCACTGTGTGCTGTCTTGTCTGTCTGCGAATGCATCCTCTCCTACCCAACTTACCTCCCCACATGTACTTATGTCTCTTCCCCAACATTCCACTCTCACCTTAATAAAGAAAAAAAAATGGACACCTGTCCCCCCAAAAAATATCGCCCCATAAATAGCTCTCCATTACACACATGTGTCCACCGGACACAAGTAATTTGGTCCAATTGGCTTGATAATGTAGTTATGTTGTCATCACCCCTCTCTCTGGGGTTTGAAAGTCCAAATTCCTCTACAGAATCTGTCAAAGTGCACAGCTGTTGATGTACAAGAAATGGGTAGCTATGGTTCTTTCTTACACACTTCCTACACATCTCAACCTACATTTCACTACACTTTCCCCCTGCATACCCACATTTCACCAGTCTCCTATCTCCCCTTTTGTGTTTTCTTGCAGCTTTGCTTAGCTCTGCTAAAAAGAGCTTTAATGAATAAATGTGTTTCTAACATTGTCTGACACATGAACAAAATAGACATCACTGCCATGCTTCAAACCTGAGTCCATCACATTCACAGCACAATGCATTAACCTACCACACCATGCAGATCTTAATGAAATCAGGTGTTGTCATCAAAATATAGTTATTGTCACTTACTGTCATTAGGCTTGTCTCAGTGGAGCTGTGCACCATGCAACACCACACAAACTGGAATTAAAAATTAATGGGAAAAATGGGAGTGTACCTTGGACTCTGGTGCAATAATATACCACTAGATAGCCAAAGACATAAAAATGGATGTAAGTGAGGCTTGTGATAGCAGGTAAATGTTTCCTTGTATCAACAACATGTAGAAAGACACCTGCTAAGTTATCAATGGCAAAGAGCATGTTCAACTTGGACCCTGGTGCAGAAATACAGACATAGAAAGCCATGCACATACTGATGGATGCAGACAATGTGCTTCACATCCTATACGTCTGCACATATACCTTGCTAATACACCTGCTGTAGCAGTGACTCAGTACCTCAGTATGTTAAATACCTTGCATGCATCCAAATCCAGTCTTGTGTTGTAGTCCAATTACATTATTGTGAAGACAGCAATTAATGACTAAGTCATGTAATCTTTCTCTGCACAGGCTACTGCTAATTAATGAACTACTATCCAGTTTTGCAAGTCAAAGGCCTGCAGGTAGGGACACACTGCACATTTGTGTATAGCATATCTATATTTTGCCTACTACTCTGTTACTGGCATTGTTGCATAACAGATGTACCTTAATCAAATGCCTCAATTGGACTGTAAACAGTACCCTTACTCTGGCTCTGCTGTAATGACAGGGCTTCCACAGCTGCCACAGTTACATGTACAGCTTGTCCTCCAAAGTGTTCACACTCCCCCTATGTGTTCTAGGCTGCAGCAGTAGCTGCAGCCTGTAGCACACACACCTGTATATAAAGGTAGCTACTACAGACCTACCATTCCGCCCAACCCCCTAGCACAAGGAATCTGAAAACAGCCATGCTTAATGGGGGTACAAAGGTCCAGAGATTGCACAAGTTTTACAGTTTGCTCCTACATAGATAGTAACTTGATAGAATAACAGCTATTGTATTAGCATGCATATTATGAAGAGGATGAAGTCTGACACTCAAATGTCTCTTCTATTACTGACCTCAACCCACAAGGTTTGCCAGTGAATTGCCAGATGACCACAATCTCATGGGATACCAGTTGACAGTTATGGTACCTACCATCTGTGATGCTGTAGTCTCCACACCCCAGTAATGTCAACCTTAACAGCTAAAAAAGGGGACCAGGTCTACATGAAGGCCTTATGTATTGCACTGTGGTGGCATGCCATTGGTTAATGATAGTGCAATTCAGCTGTTTTGGCTGCAATTATGATATCAGAGCCACAGATTGGTGCACAGGCAAGTACCTGCTAATGAGTAGTACCTTTAAAAGGCAAGTAGCTGGTTATGGAGAACAAGTCTGTATGAGACTTACCTCACACAGAGAGTGTATTTTCAAAAGATTACCAAAAGTAAAGTTCAGCAAAGAAATACTGCATTCCACCAGATACGTAATTGGTTTCTCCATATAACAGGATGCAGATAGGAGGATGGGAGGATGAAAGTATGGGAAATAGGGATTACAGCAGTAAGCCTGTCTTAGATCTATGGTCATGAGATGCCATTGATACTCAGCTGTCCTACACCTACAGGCATGCCTCTCAAATGTCCCTGATTTCCACTCACATCTTAGCTCTGTCCCTCTTAATCCCTCTTACAATGGTTGACTGTTGTGGGAAAGCTAGTGATTTACATGTAATACATAGTGACAATAAGTAAGGGGGTATAGTCCTGTAATGTCAGACGATGTAGACTAATTCACCTCCTCTCATTCTGTCAATGTCTCACATAAATAGTTCTAACATTTTAAAAGTATCCCTAATTGTCCCTGATGTATTCTGGATAAGTCCATGATTCTGTTGATGTTTGTCCTTGTCTGGTTGAGAGCTAACGCTAACATAGCTGTCAACATGTTACAGCAAGAAATCTGAAGAAAGCCATAATTAATGGAGGGACAAAGTATGAAGCAAACATCTTGACATTCTGCAAACATCTGTATAGTTGAGAGGTATGATGCCTACAGGAATGTATTCTACAGCAGGTTTACATTGTTTTCTGTCATTGTGGCACACTGGTGTTGCTGGACGGTCCCCATATAGTGGTTGTAATAGCACAGTGCTATTTGTCTGGCAGTGGCCATATGACATAGTAGTGGGAGGTTTCCCATAGGGGACACACCATAGTACACTGCAGTGCTGGGTGTAGGAACATACAACAGAATCTGTCACTGCAGACAGGGACATACCCCCATAGTGCTATTATCTTGCTGGGATCCACAAACGTAGTACATTGCCAGACTGTGGGTTATGATGTGTGAAGGAGCAGTAGCTAGCGCAGCCATTATGGGCATGCTGAAGCGGTACATAGTGGACAGCCACATATTTGGTCCTGTAATGTGCTCCCCTTTTGTTGTCTTTCAGGAACCATGTATTGCAGATGTCATGACCCTTCTCTGAAGCAGATAATGAAGTAATAGTGGATGCTTTAAGGCAGCATCATCAGATGTTGTTTTTCCAGGGAGAGGCATAATCATGAACAATGGGCAGCATTGTGGACAGACCTTGTGCAGGATGTCAATCAGACTGGCCAGCATAACAGGACCTATAAGCAGGTGCAACACAGAGCCACAGGTATGATGAATGCTGCACAACAAAGTGCAGCTGAGGTTGCCAGGGATCATGCCATCACTGGTGGAAAGCCTACAGTGGTATAACCATTCTCAGCCATAGAGAAATTCCTGGTGAACATAGGAACACATGACAGCTCCCAGGCATCCATCACACCGTACATTGTGGAGGTGGGTGCCACAGTGCCCCCAGCAGAGGAGTGTCCAAGTAATCTTATTGTGTCCACCATTTTAATACTTTATCAGTCATTGTGGCAGGCTGTACATACCTGTACATGGGTGTCAGGTCTATCTGTATTAGGGGGGAGGGATTGGGTTTATGCCCAGTTGTGCACACATACTCTGAATCTCAGCAATACAGCCAGTAACAAATGCTACTGTACAAGTGGATATATGCACATATTACCCTATAGTGCTGCAACATATGGTGGTGCTGACAATACATCTCCCTCACCCTTTCATAGATTTGTCAGGAGTTGCCAAAGCCCATGGTCCTGTACTTTGTAAACATGATACTGTTGTTTTACGGATCATGTATACCCTATGAAAGTTAAGGGCTGCCATATTGCACTATGTACAAATGTTGTATTTATCCAGATTAGAATATTTGTATGTACCGTTTTGGAACAGTTCACTATAGTTCATAGACTGGGTAATCACAGGTGTGTATTTGAATGAACATTAACACATTTGCACTTATAGTTATGAGCGACTACGCAGCCTGGTATACACGAGGCAAGTAATCCAAGATGCCTGGTCAAACTTAAAAGTTAATGTTACATACCTGAAGCAGTGACACTAGTAATGGCATATCATTCTCAAAGTAGGTGTACTGGGTTTAATGTGCAGTTCTATCACATATAGTGTCATATTGCATACCTTACAGGTAAATTGCACTGACAACTTTAACTGGATGTAGCTGTTGTGCATGTTATAAAGATTTTGATTTGTATGTGTATGTTGTGAGGTTGTCTGTTGTGCATGGGAGCAGATATGAGATGTGAGACTGGTAATGCAGTTGTGGATCCTCATTTGTATGAATCTGTGTGGATTACCATACATAAACATGCTGGTAGTAATGTACTGCTTTTGTCTTGGTTTTCACAGGTGACAAGGGAGTTGGAGAGTGTCCCCCTCACAACCTGATGTCATGGTCTCATCGGACTTTGATGATGATGGCCACCATAGTGAGGCACAAGTGGGGGTGTCAGTGGCTGAATCTGTCCCAGAGGTTGACATCCCTCTTCTGCCCCCATTGTCTCTGCACACAATCAGTATGCCAACACATACCCAGTCCTCATAGTCCACAGATACTGGACAGAGGGTGGACACATTGAACAGGGAAGTGTGGCAACTATGGCTCCAGTGATTGTAGACACTCCCATAGCCAGACAGTGAGTGACATCCCACACAGGCAGATTGACAGGGGTGCTTGTAGGAGGCCTGCTGTCCATCCGCCACCTTTTGCTGGTCTCACATCTTGAGTCACTTGACATATGTTTCGGGCCATCATGGAGGCACAGGCATATTCTGAACAGAACACCAGAAGTATGCTTAGGGTTATGGATGCAGTACAGTCTATCTGTGACTGCCTCCACTGCATTGGTTCACTTATGCAGTGGACAGGCAGTCGGCTGAGACAGTGTCTGTCTTAGCTGCACATTGTCTGTGCTGGAACATCTGACTGGAGTTGGGAGTTGGACCAATGGATGTAGGTCAGCAACACCCAACTGCTGAGAGTCCACATGGCCATGTACAGTTACAGTCCCATAGTGACAGTACCTCCAGCACTACAGAGGGAAGTGTACTGTCCACACCACATGACAGACCATGGGAATGTGGTCCTGCATGGTCTCCAGGGAAGAGAGGTCCAGCAGACAGCAGTCACCATCAGGTACTAGCACTGCATCTGACCTTGGGCATGGTGGTGCCAATGCAACTCCTGGCAGAGCCAGTTCCCATGTTCATGGCCAGA
Source organism: Protopterus annectens (assembly GCF_019279795.1). Lineage (NCBI taxonomy): Eukaryota > Metazoa > Chordata > Ceratodontiformes > Protopteridae > Protopterus > Protopterus annectens. The sequence goes on along the minus strand of NC_056731.1, from coordinate 1,579,901,113 downwards.
GACGGTGAACTGTCCACTCTACCATGTACATTCCACAGCTGTCTGATATACACATGTGTAGGGGTATCACTGAGCTTGACTGTGTACATGCACACACTCAAACACCACTGTCACATTCAGGTTACCTACAGCCCCAAATGGCACCTCTCCATGACCCATCAGTCCCACCCCTTCCTGGGTCACACACATGCTGTCAAATGTTTGGCACAGCCTAGGCCTCCAGCAACCCCACACCACATCCTGGGCATGTGATAATACCTGTGCCACATCCCTGTAATCCTTGCCATCAATGCAGGAAAATGAAGCTATGTGTCTGATGCACAGGGTGGCTACATTACTTGACATGTACACGTGTAATGCAGTATTGTTTTTCCATGCCACTTGTTGTGATACACAACAGATACTGTATGCCGCCATGTGTCATGACTATGCACAAAACTTTGTGTACTTTATGTTGTATGATGTTGTACTGGTAGTAGTGTTACAGGATGACATGTGTCTCATGGACCTGTGTATGGTTCTATTCCAGGAGTCTGAGGAAATAAACTATAGACAAATGGTGGCAATACAGTGGGACAGGGTAGCATGGCAGCACAGCAGAAATATGATGTCAGCAAGGAATAGGAGTGTATGTGCATGTCTCCCTAGGTGCATATGTCCATAACAGTCTAACAGGGACAGTGGGGATCAGTCCACGTAATCATACATTCATACTTTGTGATGAGGTCTACTACCCTTGATACATGTCACCTGGGCTCTCTGAACTTATATCTACAAGGTGTGGTGATAGGGTTGACACATCTACAAATATCCTGTGTCTGGATGTTAGGTTCCCAGGGTTTGGCTCTCAGACACCTTGTGCATACACCAGCTGACATACCAGTCTGTACATGGCATACACATTTGGCAGCATGCCCTGCTGCCCTACTATTGCCATAAACCTTGTTGTGGCAGTCAGCAGGGACATGAGTGGGGGTACATCAGGGCTTACAACACCCAGACTGAGCCAAGCCATCTTACTGTACCACCCATTCAGTCAACATGTACAAAGCACCCATTTATGCCTCCACAATACCATCAACATGGGTGTCACTGTGTGGCCTGCTGATGGCAGACATATGTAACATAGGGTCATCCAACTCCAATAGCTGTTCTGTAAGCAGCAGTGCTCAACAGGGCACAGTAGTGGGTCCTCTACTGCTTGGACTGCATGTTTCCCCAGTACAAGCGGGTACTGACTGACTGTGGCTAACAATGTTAGCTGTTGCCTACTACGTGTGAGCACTTGTACATTCACTGTGTTATGTTGGTGTCTTGCATGACAGTATTACAAATACATGCCTGGTGACATAGTAATGGCCATAAACCCCAACTGAATATATATGTACTATCTTTTCCATTGGGGATACCTATGTTCCCGGTTAGTAGCACATCAGTCCCTACATGTGATGTACATCTGTAGGGGTGACAGATTGCCACAAAGACCCAGCCACACAGGTGTACAGCTCATGTTCCACACATCATGTCTGTACAGTGGTATGGCAGGAGTCAAATGGCATAGCTGCGGTCACAGTCACTGGTAGGTGACATACCCATACCCTCCATATACTCCTCCTTCAGCATCCCACTATCTGACTACAACGGCCATGTGTTGACATACTTCACAAAATGTTTTAGCACATGCAAATGACAGTATGGCCCCTCACAGAGGCCTATCACATCATCAGTATATGCTCACCACTGTTCATCTGCAATGTGTGTTGCTGCTGCCTGTGCTTTTCAGCGTACTCATAGGTGATCTGTGCCATGCATACAGGACAAGGTGTCACCTGCTTGATTGTATATGTTGCCTATCTCTAGGAAGCATAGTAGATGGATTAGTCACCGACGTTAGTAGTACATGCTTTTGGTGACATTTGTGTAGCAGATGTAATGCACTCTTAACACAGACCCTCCATACTGGTATGATACAGAGAACACCTCAGTGCTCTTCCACACATACCATCTGTATGATTGGGCAGATGTCATCTCAACATAGGAGGTGTGGCTGCATCTCCAGTGGACTGGGGCACTATGTGCTGTTCCTGTGATGAGGGGTAGAGATGTCTCTAATTGTGACAACTGTATAGCCATCATGCTAGTGATGTACACATCTCCTATCACTCTGTGATATGATGTACAATGTTGTCACAGCTTGACATGCACACATGGCCACATTCAAGCTAGCAGCATTTCCACTCACTGCATACAGGACATGCCATGGCCAACACATAGTGCATGTTGGCTGCATTCACAGTGGAAAACTTACCTATGTAGTTGCACACAGTACAGAGGACAATACCGGATGCATGAACCATGCCTCATGTCTGCTAGTACTATCCGTGTAAGACACTTAATGTTTGTTGATATAAGCAGGCCATGTTGTGGTCATTCATCTGGGATGCCGTATCACCCAGAACCAGTAAAATAATGTAAAAACTCTACCAATGTGTATGCTACAAAGGTTATCATATGCATCTGGTATGCACACACACACACACACACACACACACACACACACACACACACACACACACACACACACACACACACACACACACACACACACACTCTGAGTTGGCTGCTATGAGATTAGAGCCAACAAGTTTCCATGGCTTATGCTACCCAAGAAAGTTATTTTCCTGTGCCACTGTCGAGCAGAGACACAGAATTGATCCCCGGGTTGTATTTCCTATTTCCCATCCACTCATCAAGATTTATCTTGAAGATTGCTAATGAAGAACTTTGCTTGACATAGATGGGTAGCTTGTTCCAGAGTATAGGAAGTCTCTGGGACAGGAATCTATCCCACCAGCATGTCCTGTTTATTGTGGTGACAAGGTTTAGGTCCCTAGAGAGTGTAGCTCAGAGGGATTGGGATTTCTTTAGGTGTAGCATGTCCAACAGCTCTGGGTTTGACATAGCTTTATATGTTAGGCAGAGATCACCTCGGAGTAGGCAATATGCTATGGAGTAAAGCTGGAGTTTTTGAGGCGGTCAGTGTAGGGCATTTGTTTGAGGCCAGTAATCCTCTTTGTGAGGTACTTCTGTGGCCTTTCCAGCTGCTGCAGCTGTCTTGTGAGGTACATTCCAAAAGGGGTGTTGTACTCTATAATGGGCCTAATGAGTGTCGAGTAGAGGGGAACGATGACCTATTTTTTCCTGGATGAGAACCCTTTTATGATTAGGTGTGCCACGTAGAAGGACTTCCTGACTACTGTGGCGATGTGACTATCAAAGTAGAGACTACTGTCCACCTGGGTCCCAAGGTCTCTTATCACGCATTCAGTGTTAAGTAGATTGCTGACTATGTGGTAGTTCATGGGTACAGAGTTTTTACCAAAGGGGATGACACTGCACTTTTTGGCATTGAGCTTGAGGCCATGGCTCTTTCACCAGGCATCTGTCTCAGTGAGGCCCTTCTGTAGGATGTCCACATCATTTGGGAACTTGACTATGGCTCCTAGTTTGCAGTCATCTGTAAACTTCGTTAGCCAGAAGCCTTCTGTGTTAACCTGTACTTCAGAGAAGTAGATACCAAGCAGGAGAGGTCCCAGGATGGAACCCTGTGGTACTCACTTGTCACTGCTTTGAGGTCAGATTTGGAGTCTGCAACTTTTACAGTGTGGGTTCTGTCAGTGAGTCAGTTGGCAACCCATCTTGTGATGTAGAGAGTTTTAGCTAGTTTAGTGAGTTTAGCTATAATTCCAGAATGGGGGATGGTGTCAAAAGCCTTGGTGAGGTCAAGATAGGCTGTGTGAACCACCTTACCCTCATCCATGGCTTTGGTGACTGCCTCAAAGAAGTCGATCAGGTTCCGGAGGCATGATCTGCCTTTCACAAACCTGAACTGGGTGGGATCCAGAGTTTGGAGGTTACCAATGTCTTTGTTTATGAGTTCCATGATGATACGTTCCATGGCCTTGCAGACCAGGCTTGTCAGGTTAATAGGTCGATAGTTCCTGGGATCAGTGGTGACTCCCCCTTTGTGGAGTGGGATAACTGTTGCTGTGCGCCATTCAGTGGGCACAAAGTCTGATGCAAGGCTATTATTGAACATGGTGCTTAAGTGGGGAGCCAGTTCGTTCTGAAGTTCATGTAAAACGCAGCTTAGGATGTTGTCCGGTCCCATGGATGCTGTGTTTTTGGCTTTAGAGAGTGCAGCTTTTACCTGCATAGTTGTGATTACAGGGACTCTGCATTTTTCCTGTATAGATATGGTCCCTTTAGGGGGTGAGAGGGGGGTAAAGTTAGCACTGAACCTATCTGCCAGGATGTTGGCAATATCAGTTTGTTCTGTAATTTTCATGCCTTTGTGCTGTAACTCAGAGCAGATCTGGGTGTTGCCATCTAGATGCTTGACATAGCTATAGAATGCTTTGTGGTTGTCCTTGGATTTAGTGGCAATTTTGTTTTCATAGCTAGCTTTGGAGGATCTTATAAGGGATCTCAGCTTCTTATTGAGGCTGACCAGGGAGCTCCTCCACTCATGGGATTTTACTCTCTTTTGCAACAGTTTCTTCCTTCTGTTGTACAGTTTGTTTACGGCAGGGGACCACCAGATTGGCTTCCTTTTTTTGCAGGATAGCATCTTGGTTCTGTTTGGGATAGCACGATCCATGTACTCGTGTAAGTGCTTATAGAGTGCATTTGTGTAGGATTCAGCAGTTATAATTGTATTGTCCATCTACATGAGTGTCATGAAGCTCACCACTTCTGTCTTAAGAAGCATGAAGTTGGCTTTGGAGAAATTTTTTACTGTGGCTTCCTTAATGGGGGCTGGGGGTGGGATGTGGATATCAAGGGTGATAAGCTTATGGATGGATCGGATGAATGAGGAGTTGACTTCAGGTGTGGAACACCGGTCACTCATGTTGGTAATGACTAGGTCTAGGATATTGTTGCCCCTGGTGGGGGTGTGGATAAGTTGATCTAGGGTATTGGAGTTTATGAATTCCAGAAAGCGCTGAGCTAAGGATTTGGTACACGAGTAGTTTTCCCAGTTAATGGTGGGGTAGTTGAAGTCACCCAGTATTAGGGTGTTTGGTTGAACCCTAATATTTTCCAGTACATCAAGAAAAGAGGAGTGGGAATCCTGGGGCATGGTGGGGGATCTGTAGCAAGCTACAATTTGGATTGCAGTTTTGCCCAGAGTTAGTTGCACTCGGATAACTTCGGATGCATTATGCTGAGCAACTAGCCTGGAGGTATGGATATCCTTAATGAATATGGACACACCTCCACCTTTGGTGTTTCGGTCTAGGTTACATGGCCAAAAAGTGTGGTATGAGTTATAGCCCTGGTAGTGCAGGGGTGCTGTCTGGAGCCTTGAACCAGGTCTCAGTCACTGCACAGATATCAATGTTCTCCATTTTAAGGAGTGCCTCGAGTGAGTGCATTTTGAGATTTAGACTTCTAGCATTGAGTAGCATTACCCTCAGTTTTTGCTTGCCTGTTCCTGTTATGGTTGTGAATTAGTTATTTGAACCCTGCCTAAAAAAGGCACTATAAGAGCCTTAGCCAATATCTGGAATCTCGAGGGTGAAAGGAGCAGGCCATCTGTGGCAAAGCATCGTGGTCTGTTGACCATGTCATCCCAAGCAGACAGATACTGGATCCCCTTAGAATGACACCAGAAGCTTAGCCAATTGTTGAAGTCAATCATTTTGTCCTTGTACTGCAGTATCATTCTGGGCGATGGCAGAATGCTACTCAGGGCTAGGGTTATACCTGCCTGGGCTACAAGATTGGAGAGCTCTTCCATGTCTCTTTTCATGTAGTCCAGGGAGGTACGTCTCAGGTCATTCACACCAACATGGAAAATGACAGTCATATTTGTACTTATTGTGGAGTGACCTGAGTGCATGGGCTATGTGGCGGATCCCAGTACCCGACAGGCAGCTGACAGTAACCTTCTCCTTGTTTAGCCTGGTGAGTGGGACATCAGTGTGCCTGACTATAGAGTCACCTATGACTAGTGTGTTGGGTACGTTGTTTTGCCTTATTGGCTGTGGTTGAGTGGCACACTGAGTCTGTGGGCTATGTGTCATTTGGGTTGTGTTGGGGGATGGAGGTTGCTTGCGTTTCTGCTTTGGAGGTCTCTGTTGCTTAGACAGATTATTATTGAGAGCCTCCGTGAATGTTTTTGTGTTACTATGTGTGGATTTTGGTGTAGATTTAGTGAGACTATGTGATGAGTGTGGTGTGGTGCAAATGTTTACCTTCTCCTCATGACTGTCAATTTCAGTCTTGTTGGAGTGAGCTTTACCTCCAGTTTGGCTAGATAAGTGCATCTCTCACAGGTTGTAGTGTTGGGTGGTAGGAGGAGAAGGCTGTCTGTGTACATGAGGCAATTTCTACATTGCCTCAAGATGCCCAGAGTCATCAGATAGACAGGAGAGAACACTGGGAGCTGACTCTTGGACATGCCTGAATAAAAAAATATTTTCCTCTAAGCAAGTGAGAAAAGTAAGTACAAAAACTGTTTTCCTCTAGGTAATGAGGAAGATTGAGTGCTATAGTAATTAGTAGCTTATTTAGTGCTTACAAGTTCTGAACAAGTGCTGAGCATGAATAAGCAAATTTAAGTGCTAAAACTAAGAATCTGTAGCTGCACTAGACAAGTTACAGGACAGAAACAAGTGCAAATGCAGGCTTTCAAATCAGAAAGCTGAGAGAGATGGAAGATTGCCCAAATGGCCAATAACTACAATTTCTGGGCCAGAACCACTCCTTATGTGGTAGACAGGTTACCTAGTGCTTACTACTTCCTCTGATAAGCTAGAAGTTTTCCCCTCCAACACAGAAAGGCTTGGGGGGTTCATAAGCTTACATACAGTCCTGGATACATCAAATCTGTATCTGGAACACTAGTTACAGGAAAGGTAGGAAACAGGCTTACAGTTTTTTTTTGTACAGAAAAGTAGCAAAAACGGTAGTAAAAACAATTCACATGCAGTGCAAGCTAGCACACTTGAGTATTTAGCAATATTAGGCCAAACACAGTTTAAAAAATGCAATTAAATTAAAAAGGACTAAAAGCAAGTGCAGAAAGAGTTTATTAGGCAGAATGTGGTAAAGAGATGGGACTGGGGGGGGGGTGTTCCAGATCAAATCTACAGTAGGGTGAGCAACTGCAAAAGCCACCAAATTTAAACTACAAACCAAAAATACAGACGGTGGGTGGGACAAAACAGTTTCAACAGAGATCTAAGCAACGACTAACAGTACAAACTTTAAAACCAAAAAAATATACTCAGCTCTGTATATTTACAGATCAGTCTCTCAGAACAGTGAGACAACAGTTTCAACAGAGATCTAAGCGACAACTAACAGTGCAAACTTTAAAACCAAAAATATATACTCAGCTACTTACAAGGTGACTCCAGGCCAGAGCTACCTGTATTCCAGTCCGGGATTTTGTGTGCTACAGACATTGGCAGCTGCACCTGTTTCCGCAGTACAGCACTTCCCTGAACCTGTCCACGGTATTCCCCAGCTGTCTGCTGTACTTAATATGTGACTGGGGTACATAATGTAACACCACACACAGGGTGACAGTTTGCATACCTCTTACTGTACAGATTTTTGTATAAAGTCCAGCATTTCACTCCATATGTCTCGTCTGTTCTTCATACATTTGTGGTGTTCTGGTAACTTACTGTATAATGCAGTCACTGAATAGTACTGCTTACAGACACAGCTGAGTGAGAGACTTTACATACTGCAGATATTCTGCTGTGATGCAACCCGCTGTTATACTAGCCACATTATAGGTTAATCAGAGCATGTTTAATGTTTGTCTGTAGTTATGGCCCTTTGTCCCACATTCTCTCTGACTTTGTTCAGCTTTCTTGCAGTAACAGATTGAGGGGTATGACAGTCTGTGGGAATACCACCATATGACTATCTCACATGCAAAAGATTTGGATTCTGCTAGATTCAAACTGTCAGCACCATCACTGATGCTAATGTCCCTTGCCTACTGAGCCAAACAGGCAGTCAGACAGAAATGTGTCATTCATCATACAATCAACAGCATACAGACATACATTATCATCCCTGTGTTATGTGTGACATCCAGCGTGTGCCCAGGTTCTATGTCACAGCCCTGACGTTGGCTGGTCTGCTGATATATCATTGCTGACATAATGTTGTAGCAGTTGTATGGAAACACTGATGTGATGGGGGTGTGGGACGAGCAGCCCATGATCTGCTGGGATAGACAGTTGTGTGACTGTCCTGTGACCCCACTTTTTACCATCTCCCTTGACTAATGTAGTGGATATTCCGGCCATGTGGCTTAGTGAATTTTATGGAGCACATACTATTGGACTGGGTACTTGCTATCCCATGTGGCTGTTAGATCACTCCAAGTAGCCCAGTAGCCCACTACATTCCCTTGCATACATGCTGCAGGTCCATTCATATGCTTCCATATTCTAATACTCCTTACAAGTGGTGTATGCATGAGTGACTTACCTTGTGAATGAAGCAGTTGACAGATCTGTATTTCAGGACTGACACTGTATGATGCATGCAGTACAAAGCCAATACATGGTTAGGTAGAGGTTATGCGGGCTGGCTGGCATCATTTCTACTATATGTATGCTTGTCGGGTTAAGGTGTTAGTCCCTAGGGCCCTAGGCTATCAGTGCATGTACTATGCATTGTCTCTTGGACAAGGCCAGGGTATACAGGGCATGCCTATGTCTGCCTACAGGGACATCCTCAGGGGATTCCTCCTCTGAGTCCTGCTGTGGCTGTGGGAACCTAGGCACTGGTGGGGGGCTGAGTGTCCCTTTGCTTTGCTTATCCTGCTGCAGCTGTTTCCTCAGGATCATTTTGTGTAGAATGGCACATACTGTGAACATCTGTACACATGTGCCTGGAGAGTACTACAGGGCTCGGCCAGATATATCGAGGCACTGGAACCGTGACTTCAGCAGCCCAAACCCATGCTCTATGATGTTCCTAGTTTGTATGTGTGCCTCATTATGGCATTCTTCCATGGGTGTGTACACATTTCTGATGGGTGTCATCATCCACAGTTCCAGTGCATAGCCAGCATTTCCCAGTAAATGGCCGTGTGGGATGCTCCCCCCCAGCAAACATCTGGTACAGCTGTGATGCATGCCAGATATGGGAGTCATGATAACTGCCAGGGCTGCCAGCACACATATTCATAATAATGCCCTGGACATTGCACACAGACTGGTGGTTGATGGAGTGATACCATTTGTGGTTGATGTAGATTCTACCATCCTCACTGGGTGGTGTCTTGATGTGTACAGGAGTGCAGTCTATGGCACCCAGTACCTAAGGGTAGTGTGCTACATGGCAGATGTGTTGCATATTGCTGGCCCTCACCTTAGAGGTGAGGGGAAAATAAATGTGCACAATGGCATGTGGTAGCATGGCATTCAGGAACTGGTGGAGTACCCTGGATGACGATGCCTGCGAGACCCCCATCATATCCCCATTTGGTCTTTGGAAAGTACCTGTGGCTAGTATCCTTATAGCTACACATACCTTTGTGTCCACTGGGATTGGTTTCCCTCTGTTGGCTCTGAGTCTGAGTTGAGGGCGGCAGAGCTCAGTGAGTTGTAGTATGTCACTGTCCACCCTGTAGCGCTCTACAGTCTCCAGCTCATGTAGCTCCTGGAAGATTATCCTGGGCCTGAACACTCTTCTTCTTCTCAGTCTAGGCCTATTGTCAGCAGTAGCAGCATCGACCTCAGCATCTAGCATATACAGATGTAGCAGACCTGCAGCAGCCTTTAGCATTCCTTCAGTTAAAATTCCCAAGTCTGTAATCCACTAGTGCAGAGTTTGGGGGAGAAATCAGATTGTAGGGTGTATGCAACCTTTATTGTTCTCTGCTGTTGGTGTAGGCTGTGTGATTAGCAACCTATGATGCATTCCACTTGCCGACTACATCAAGAACATTTAGTGTCTCTAGTTTAAGTGAATCAGTAATTTGTATAATTGGCTTTTGGATACACTCAGCACTGTGGTGTGCCATGCAAACATGTGGAAACAAGCGTCCCAAAGGTAAACAAAGCTCATCAGTCATTGTATACATCCCCCAAAAGGGCACGCACAGCACGGCGGAGTGCCATGCAAACATGCTGAATCACGTGCCCCCGTAAACAAAGCTTAGCAGCCAGTGTACACACCACCTGCTGAGCACAGTGGTGTGCCACGTAAACAGGTGCAGCTGAGCTCCAATCAGCTTACAAGTCCACAGACAAAGCCCCTGTTGATGTCAACTACCTCGACTGTAGACTTCAACATAGTTTTGTGCTTACACAGAAGGGATAGGTGGACACGGATACCCATTTGTGCTATTCAGTAACCGCAACTCATTTGCGTAGGGTTCCATGTACATAACCTGGAAACTACACAGTTCCAGACCCTACCTCATTAGCAACAGCACCATTCTACCATTGTGGATACTCCATGCAGGGTCCTATACTACATTTTTGTCACATACTATGAAATTTGGTTTTCCACTTTTTTTTTTATAACTGTATGTTTGCATACTGCAGCGCACTGTGCAAACATAACCAGACCATTAAAAAAAATAAAATTATTTTAACTTATTTCACTTACGTTTTTGGAAACATGGTGGATAGTTTTGCACATATCTGTGTCTGCTATGCTATTTCTGTTCATCTAACTACACTTTTACAGCCACAGTTACTTCCATGTTGATGAGTGCATGCACGCTGCCCAGCTCTGTTTACTGGATCTCATACCTGTTTACTTTCTTGTAAGTACAACAAAAGATGAGTGAACCAGTTCGCAGGCAAATCCAATGAAACACCAGATGAGTCCAAAACAAAAAAAGAAATCACTGGAAACCAGGGTAGAGTTAGCTGAAATCCTTTAATAATTCCAGACAATTTTCCAGGTACACAGAGTAAACTAAAATCCTTTAATGATTCCAAACAATTTCCAGGTACGCAAGTAAAAACTTTCACCCAGAGGGCTTCCTCAGGTGTATAAATCAACTAACAAAGGTATGGTTTAAATACAGAGTAAAAGTCACATGACTAAGTTAGTAGGCAATTAAATGTCAATTTAGATAAAGGAGAAGTAACAAGAAAGAACAAGAACAAATAGTATGGCATATTATGATAAAATCTACATTTAAAAATTACACTTATAAATACACATACTTTTGTAAACGCACTGATAAAAACACACATTAGTATGCATAAAAATCCACATTCACTTTCTGCACCTGAAAAATTGTTTGGAATTATTAGAGGATTTTTAACTCATTCTGTCTTGGTTTCCAGTGATTTTTTTTTTTCATTTTTACTTTCTTATAAGCAGTGTGCCGGGATGCCTGCACAGTAAATAAGACCATGTAGGCTTTATTAAATTCCCCCCAGTGTTAAAGGTAACTCATAACTAGGACTTTAGGAATCCAGAAGCATCCTCAAGAAAACCATAGGATGCTTGCAAACTCATCCATCCTATAAAAAAAAATAGGAAAATACCTGTACGAGAAGATTAACAGAACATAAGAATATGAGTGCAAAATGAATAGTTGAGCAATCTGGATTAAATAAATACATTATTTTGTAATTATCTGAACAATGGTTACCAAAGACAGAATGTATCTAAGATAGTCCTGAGCTGATTTGTATTATGAAATAGGCTAAAAGCTGGCTAAATACTGTATTGATTCCTTTAGCACAGTTGTACACAGTATAAAGCAATGCAATATTTTTCTTCATACAATTCATATCTGAAAATAATCTATTTATTATTTCATTTTTACATCTCCAAAAAATATTTGGTTTCATTTTGTAGTCTCTCCAACAGAGGAAAAATAAAATAAGCAACAATTTCTTTCGTGTTTACTGTAATATAGGATTCTGACTCACTAACTATACATTTTAAGCATATCTGTTAAAGTAAAATTAGATTCATAAATGCATCTCGTAGGTTCACAGATAAGCACTACCTATAAACTACCAAAGGGGTAATGGCTAGTTGCCCTTATGGGGCATTTTAAGCCTATACGATTTCACTAAAAGATAAAAATCAAACCTGGTATCTTCTATTTGTGAGGTAAACACCTTAACCATTATGCCAACTACCAACTCCTAAAATTCCAGTTAATCATCTAAAACTATTGCCTTGCTTTTGGACAACCATTGTAGGACTTGAACCTGCAATCTTCTGATCTGAAGTCAGACACTGTATTCACTAGTCACAAGGCCAGCCTTCTATCTCAGCCCATGAATTTACAAATGGTACATCAGAAAAGGTAAACAAATAGACATTTTTTCTTGAAGGGCACATTTCATAAAAACAATAGCAACAGTTTTAAAAAGATATATTCTAGATGACTTGGGTTAACCCCAAGATGGGCATAGTTCATCATTTAGGGTAAAGCCCGAATGGGCAAAACTCTGTTACCAATGATTATTGCTATTAATAGAATGGACTTGTTTAGAAAATAGGTGCTTCTTATCTTATTTTTAAATAATCATTTGTTTGATGGTACTTCTTAAATTATTTTCCTTACCCATAGATTATATAGCACAGAGTGCTAGACATGTGTTAGTTTACGGCTCATTCTTACACTTACTCATTATATATATTTAGTACAATGTATGATAGTGATAGTATAGCTAACTGATGGTCATTTTTCTGTGATGGATTCTAGTACAATATTCGCTCTAGATTTTTAGAGTACATTATACACTTGACTCACCCCCATTCTGAATCAATATACAGATCTCCTCTTGCTCAGAGAAGCTCAGATAAGTGCATATCACTGATTGTATCCCCCTAAAATGCACTACAACAAACTCACATTTTCTATATACAGTTAAACAGTATAAACATGCTAATTAATTTTATGTATCTAGCCACCTGTCTTTATATCCATCTATCTATCCATTTATATGTGTGTTTCAATTTGTTTGTTAACTGGGTAGGTAGACTGCTCAACTGATGGTTTTCTGCAATGACACAGGTTCTAAACTGAGCCAAAGACTGAACAAAATGCAGAAAAGGAGCAGATGAAGTGGTCATACAATTTAGTTACAAAGTCACTCATCTTGGTTACAGATAAAGTATTATACAAATAACAGTTGGAATGTTAAACCATAATGGTAAAGAAATAATTAAAGAGGATAATTTTGGTATAGCCTAAGAATGCACTACATGGACAATGTCTTTGCCAATAATCAAAACCCTTGAAAGGAGAGATGGAGGCCATCCCCAGCAAGGCAGCATGGTCTGTCAATCATTTCTTCCAAGGCTGACAAATAATGAACCTCCTTTGAATGACACCAAAACTAAGCCAATTATTGAAGTCAATTATTTTTTTACAAATGCTGTGGTATCATCCTTGGAAAAGGTAAACTGCTGCTCTTGCTAAGCTCATACCTACATTGGACACATAGTCTGAGAGCTCCATCATGTCACATGATGAGGTTGGCTTAACTTGCTGAATGTGCATCATGCCTGTGTTGTGTTTTTGAGGTCTTTGAGGTTTAGGCAATTTAATCTTTAGAACGTCAGCATATGATGGATTATGTGTATTGTGATGGCCTTGGAGAGGTGTGATGTGTGGTGTTCTACTGACAATTTTGGTGTCTGAGATTAATGTGTATGAGATTTTTGCCTCTAAGGATATTATATATGTACATCTCTCACACACTGTCTCATCAGACATCATGAGACAATTCTTACACAGTCTGAAGATATCCACCTCAATCAGGTTGGCTAGAAAAGTTGTAGGGAAGTGCAGGTCCATGAAACCGACAGGAATGACTCTAGGGCAGGATTAACTGTAACTGCTTAAAGTTCAGTTTGTTTAGGATAATGTTTAAGTAAAATTGTTGCTCAGTATTTAATATTCAGGGCAAAACATATGCCTTAGAAACCTTCTTCTGCCACTAGCAAGAAACAGTAAGCTAACTGTAGTAAAAAACTCACTAATTTAATACTACAATCAGAACAGGCAGCATCAGTACACTCAATATTAAGCAATTTTATCAAACGTCTTTTAGCCTGGTGAGTAGTTTAAGGGGAGAGACTTGGCAAAACTAGAATCACTCAGCATTACACTCAGTACCATTTTCCTAGGTGATGTAAACTATCTGGTTAAAGACTGGGAAACCTGCACCACCACTAGTGCACAAGGGCAGAGATTCCTGGACTTTGTCAATACAAAAGCCCTGGAACAATTAGAGTACCCACTAAGGGAATAAAATCATGGATCTTACCCTTGCTAATATGGGAGCATCTTGCAATACCCCTTGCATATCTTCATCACGTGTTAGGTCTGACCATAAAACAGTTTCCTTCGAAATAAAATTGAAAACAGTGACCCCTTCCACCCAAGGTACCTTTGGAAAATTCCTTAAGGTAAACTACTTTGTGAAACAGCAGCAAAATTCAAATACCTACCCAACCTGGTTAACTCCACTGTATACACAGAAATGTAAACCAGCACACTTTACCAGCAAGTAAACAGTTGCATCCATAGGAACAAGTGCAGGGTAAACCCCAGAAACAAAACCACATGGTCAAACCATAATATCAACAAGCTTTACAATAAAAGGAAAAGAAATTTGACCAAAAGTAAGAAGAGTAATTCCTAGAGCATTTGAGCCCTTGTCATTGAAATAAACAAGCAACTCAGGAGCTTAATAAAATCCAGCAAAGCCAAGTCTAAGGCTAAAATTGCTACCAAAGCAAAAGACAATATGTTCGTAATGTCAAAAGCACAATGCAGCAGTGCACTGAGCCGATTATGAATGATGTTAACTACACTGAGGCTGATATTATAGTGCACCTATGGGCTGATAAATTTAGTACTAGCTTTATCCCTCTCGCCCCTTGTTCTCTCCCACAAGATATGCCTGAAAATGGCTCACCTCCAGCTATTACACAAAACTAAGTCCTAAAAGTGGCATCAAAAGCTGATATATTGCATTGATGTGTCCTGAAAATATCCTTTGATGCATCTTAGATAGCATGAAGCATGATTTAGCCACACCCCTAACAATGCTGTCCCATCTCAGCCTCCATACCAGTTTTGTACCAAGTGAATGGAAAACAGCTACAGTCATTCCCCTGCATAAGGAAGTACCTTCCACAGACCCATAAATATAACCAGCATCATATGTAAATCCATGGAAAGACTTATCATTGAACTAATTAATCAGGAAATAGAGAATCTCCAGACCCTACACACTGCATACCTTGACTGGGCCAAAACGTTTGACACAATAACCCACTCAGGCATAGTAGAAAAGCTAAATAAATAAGGAATAAACCCTTATGTCACCTCACAGGATTGCCAGTTTGGCTCTCTGATATAACTAAGGAAATCAAAATAGGGGAAGTTACCACCACAAAGAGACCAGTCACTGGTGGAGTCCCTCAGGATTCAGTACTGAGACCTCTCCTGTTTGGCATCTATTTTTCTGAATTAAAAGCCAATACTAAAGGGCTCTAGCTGACTAAATCTGTTGATGACTGCAAGCTGTGAGCAGTCATTAAATCCCCAAATTACTTAGCCATCTTTCAGGAAGGTTTATTCAAAATAAATAACTGGTGCCAAAATAATGGGCTCAAACTAAATGCCCAGAATTACATTATTGTATCCTTTGGGAAGTCATCTACCCCACAGAACTATCACATTGACAATACTCCCCTAAGAGTTGATCCAGTTATTTGAGATTTTGAAACGTATGTGGACAATGACCTAACTTTTGACCAACATGTGTTCATTGCTGTAAGGAAGTCCTTCTATACTGCACAGCTTATAAACAAAGGGATTGTGTCTAGATCTAGGGATGTCATTGTCTCCCTTTACTCAGCCGTCATTAGGCTAGTCATTGAGTACAATGTCTCCTTTGGCATGTATCTGTCCTGACACATGTAATAACTAAAACACCCACAGAGATACCTTACAAAAAGGATGTGTGGTCTAAACAACATGTCTCAAATGGTCCAACTGAAAGCCCTATCACTATACTCGGTATTCTACAAACTGCTAAGAGATAACCTATGTCTGGCATACAAGGCATCCTCCAACCCATTACTGATGGATTTACTGCACATCAGCAAGTCAAATGGCATCATAAATACTTGGTCTAAATATCTAAACCTCTTGGTTTGGAGGGCAGGTGTATCTCACAGAAGTTATCAGTGCTCTGGAACAGACTCCCCATCCACATAAAACAAAATTCATCCCGTTCCATATTCAAGCACAATTTAGATCTATGGATGAGAAATATAAAATTTACCCCAGGACTTTCCCTGTACTACTAATGGACAGAGGCAGCTTCTAAATGCTTTATCCCATACATGGGTCCCCTCAAATTATCTATGGTATGATCCCAGTTATTCTCATTAGGGATAAAATATACTTATTGATGATGTGCTGGATAAGGACAATCTCTAACCAAATGTGATAGGTTAATTCAAACACAAAAAGGAAAATTAGCTAGGATTACAATGGCCCACAAGAGCAGCTAGCCTAGTACTTATCTATAAACATATAAGAATTTTGTAGGAGAAAAGCAACACATCACATTGGTGTAGTGTGATTTTGTCATTATACATGACAACCTAGGTGCATAATACACTTTTGGAATAAAACAGAGATAGGATAAATACAGAAAGCATTCCATGTAAGTTCTATTTTAGCTGTAACTATTATGCATGCAGATTCTGTCTATAAATAGTATATACATATTTGCATTGTATACCTATTGTTTGCATATCATGAAATGATAACTCCAGAACACAGTTTGCATATATTCTTGTAATGAAAATGTGTGTGTTCAGCTGATGTATTCTAACCACTCTCTTTTAAACATAAACATTTATACTCTTTAGAGAGGACTGTTTTATGTTTGTTTTAAAACTTTGATAGCTGTTTAATTTCAGAATTTCTATAGTACTTTATTTCTTGAGGCAATACCTTTTGGAGCAGGATCTCTCTCTTTCTCTCTCTCGCTCTGTCTGTCTCTCTCTCTCATAGTTCAGTCAACATGGGTCCTTTCTTAATTCCTGACCATTTTCTCTGTCAGTTCTGAAGGATTAGGTAATTGTTCAGAAAGGTAATTTTGTAAGAAGTGGTTGAGAGAATTTAAGTTATTGTAAGAAGAGGCTGGCAGTACTTGAGCTATATGATTTTGAAACAAAGGAGGTTTGGTAACAGAGCAGCTTTGCTGGTAGTGGATAAGCAGTGAAACTTTTTTAACAGATTAAAGTGACAAGTCCTAGAGTGAGCAAGAAAGACTGAGTGGCATGCTGTGCTCACTGTGCTTTGAAGCATGTGTAATGTTTTTACAAAGAGCTGGCTGGCCATATTCCAGTTTAGGGATTAAGACATTACTTTGTAATGCTATTATACCATCCTGTGCTAGTAGGTGAGATGATTTGTAACATAACTTTAATAGTGAAACAGTTTTCTGCACTATTATTTTGTATGTAACTTAAAAAATAAGGCTGAGTTAAGTGTCAGTCCAACGTATTTTCACTGATACACCTTTAGAACTGGATTATTATAATCAGAGGGATGTGGTTTATACATTTTTGAGGGATGGTGAATATTGGTTTTGATGACCAATTTGTTTTTATAGCTCTAATTGTATGAGCATCTGAAGTTGGATTGTATTTTTTTCCTGTAGTGTTGTTGTGGCATTGTTTGTATTTCATACAGGATATCATTTGTCTCAAGTGGAAGTTTTAAAGAGGGTAGATCCAATGCTGTGTCATTGATTAAAAGGGAAAATAATAGTGGATTTAGCACAGTGAATGGTTTCTAACGATGATGAAGCAGAATTAACAAAGACTTGGAAATATCTATTTTCTAAGTAGTTTCATAGTTGTTAAATAGTTTCTGTGATGATGTTTAATGTTTCCAATTTATTTAGGAGCTAGTTATGGTCAACTGTTCCAAAATATTGTCATAGCTTTAAAGACCCCAGACACAAACAACACCTTATTTAAAATTATTGTAGATGCTTTTTTAATTACGTATTGTATTGTTAGTATACTAAAATCATTTCCGATATCATGCTATTGATCTATTAGTAAACCATAACTGTTAATATGTTCAAAACATGTTTGTAAGTTACTTTTTCAAATATTTATGTTAAAGTATAAAGGTTAGTTATGGGCGTGAAATATCTGGGACTAATTGCCAGGTGTAGTTTGAGAAGTGGAACAATTCTAGTATGCTTAAATGGATTTGCAACAATGCCTGTGGAAATAGATAATGTGCAGATATATGTTATGGCCTATCTATTAATGTGTTATACAACAAGGGAAAGTAGCGCAAATTTTTCAATATTTGGCCACAGGTGATTTGTCCAACTTTTCAGTCATTTTCTAACTTGCTTAGTCTGTATTTCTTTAAATCAAAATGTTGGAAAGAAGTCCATTACTGTATTTCTGGGAGCAGAACTGATGGTTCCAACTAGAAGAGGGGTATTTTAACATTTGTTGGCCATTTTGATATATCATTTAAGGATGTAACTAGATACTTTTGTATTCTAAGGCAAAGAAAGGACTTGAATGAGAGTCATCATTTGCTGACTTATCCATAGTATGAAAAGTAAGGTTTTTAATTTCTTTCAAAAATAATGTTGGGCATCCTATTAAGAAATGGTGTTTTCTGAGATAAATAGCTTTTGCTGCATTATTTGAAATTCTACATTATTATGTAATGTTTAAAAGTATGCTTGGTGTAAATTACTGTTTGTATTGTCTTTTTTTCATTCTTTGCAAACTTGAGCTGTATGTCTAATTAAGAATCTTTATTTTAGTTGTCAACCAAGGGCAGTGTTTTCTCTTAGATGTCTGGTTACTTGTGTAACTAAAAGATCTTACATGTAGGGAGGTTGGTGTAATGGGATCTGTTTCTGTATACAATGGGTTTTAGTTTATGGTTTGTAGTAGGTTATGAATATTTGGCTCCTTAGATTAAGTTACGGTCTACCCATGATTACTTCTGGGGGAGAATGAACACAGTGAGTACTGGGCAATGCTCAATAAAGGAGATTGGTTCAGCAGTCATCTTAGTATATGAGGAGGTTACTGATTTTGACAAAAGGAAGGAGATAGAGAGAGGGTACCCAAGAGTAATTCTGGCCTAGTGGCACTTTTTGCCACTTGTTCTAATCTCATAAAATTTGGGAAGTGATTAACTTGTGCAGAAACTAGACCAAGAGAGTTAATACTGATGTCTCCTAAGAGTACAGTATTCCTTTTAATGCATTCAGGTACATACATTTTGTTAATATTTTCAAGTGTAGACAAGGAAGTGGATGGAGAAATATAGGCTACTTCTATGTGAAGATAAGTGAGATTGTTTAAGAGTATTTTTGCTAAAATCCAATTGGGTTTGCTATTCTATAGTAGTAGCTTGAGATAACAATTCAATACCCACTTTGATTTCATTTTTAATGAGCAGTAAAACACTCAACTTTTTCTTTTGAAAACATCACCAAAGCAATGGACAAGGGTAAAATAGTACACTGTGCACACCTTGACCTGACCAAGGCTTTTGACACTATCCGCAACAGGCAAAGTAGATAAACTTAATAAACTAGGGACAAACTCTTACATCACTCACTGGATCACCTACTGGCTGACAGACAGAGTGCAGATCAAAAATAGGGAAAGCTACCTCCATTAAAAGACCAGTCAATAGCAGAGACCCGCAGGGCTCTGTGCTGGGACTTCACCTGTTTGGCATCTACTTCTCAGAAGTTAAAGCCAAAAAGTAAATCCTAAAAGTCCTTGCCTGACTAAGATACAATTATTAAATTCCAAAATGATTTATCCATCCTGCAAGAAGGCTTGTCCCAAGCAAATAACTGGTGCCAGTATCATGGTTTAAAGCTAAAATGCTAAAGCATGCATTAGTGTATCACTTGGGAAGTTAGCTACCTCAGAGAACTATCACATTGATAATAAACTCCTTTGAGTTGACCCAGTTGTTCAGGATTTAGGAACTTATGTAGATAGTGGCATTTCTTTTGACCAATATATGCCCACTGGGGTGAGGCAATCCTTCTATATTGTGTAGATCATTAACAAAGGAATTGGTTCTAGGTCTAAGGATGTCAGTGCCTCCCTTTACTCAGCCCTCAGAAGTAAACATTGAGTATAAGACCTCCTTTGGCACATATCTGTCCAGAATTGTTTTTTTGTTTTTAGTTTTCCAACATAGCTAAAGAAGGATTTGTAATTATTTTGGATTTAGAGGCTAGCCTAAGTGAAAAATTAATTATGAAGGTGCCTCTTATGCTGTATTTACTGTACTGAAACCAAAATCTTCTTAAGACAGAAAGTCTTGCTGGCTGTTTAATGATGAATCAGATTCTGGTTATTACACAGAGGTTTGCATGTCTGTATCTACAGTCTGTTTAAGGCACTGCACCTTGCAACTTTACACTGATAAAGAAGTATACTTTGCAGCACAATGCTATTTTGCTGTAAGCACAGTTACTAATAAATAACTTATTCTTATAACAAACAACACGTACTACTGTGACAACGTGTAGCATAGATGTTCAAAGTTTTACTTCCCAATCAGCTGATTATTCTCCTAGACAATACCTCAGAACAAGTGTGTTCCTACAAATACCTCTAACACAGCTGCATTTTTACTGTCTATTTATACTGTTCTTCTCACAAACTTTAGATCCTGTTTTTCTTCTTGGTATCTTTTTAGGGATTTATACGGAAACATCTGTTCTGCTGATGCTTTACTTTCCAGGCTTGTTTTTAAGAAAATGTTTTGTGGGAAAGCACGTACAAATTACTTTTTTCTGTTGACTATGCTCATTCATCTGTGAGGAATTATGTCAAACTTTTTTAATATTGTGACAAACATGTTTTTAAGGAAACATCTTGTGGAAAAGAACATACTGCTGATTTTATAAAAAGCCATGTCCATTCATCTGTCAACTTCTTTGCTGATACTGTGGGAAAACATTTGTTTGAGGAAACAGCTTGTAAGCGAGCATGTATTGCTGAGTTTATAAAAAACATGTCTATTAATAGATACAGTCAGAGCTATGTCACATAATATGGATGCTCGTTACATATTGCTAAGCTCTATTCCTACATTTAAGCAAGTTTTATTGTATGCTTTATTTAATTTGCATTTTTATAGCAGAATTGATTTTAACCTTTATTCATTGTTTAGCACTCTCTAACAGTTCCCTCTTTTTATTTTAAACCAGGGAGACAAATTCATCATTGTTTGGTAATACATTTTCATTATGGCAATTGACAACAGTAACTTGTTGAGTAACTCTTGTTAAGCAAACTTTAATACATGTGAGCAATATGCAAACAAGCATTATGATAACAATAATAGCAATTAAAATATGATAATTTTTCCTGTCCACCCTGTAAATAAATTACTAAACCACTCACTACAATCATCATTCCAATTTTTTCTAGTATGTTGTGACACTTGCACAATGACCTTTAAATGCACTTTTAGAGACTCTGTCCGAAATAAATGCACAACATTGTTCTCCTATTAAGGCACATGTACCCCATTAGGACAATAGTATCTAATCTAATGTCATTTGATTTTATAAAACCATAGTTCGTATGGCTGTCATTTCAACAGTAATGTCTGAGATTGTACTGAAAGTGGCATTTGCCAATACTTCAACCAATCTAGATAGTTTTCTTAACTCTCAAATGGCCTTTGCTGCTCCATACCATGGGAATATACCTGCTCCAGAATTTACATCATCTCCTAGATCCATAGCTTTTAATTTTAAATAATCAAGATTTTGGTGGTAAATACATGATGTATCTAATGTGTTTACTGGATTTTCTGGTTTTTCAATTACAGGTAATATAGCTCTTTTCTTTTTTGCATTTCTAATGCTTCCCTTTGGTAACACTTTTACATGATGCATTGGTGGTACTACTAATCCTATATAGCAGGTGTCATCCCATCGCTTTGGTAACCATTTATTAGCATATTTACCACAAATGTAATATAACCAATCTGACAGGGCAACACTGCTATTTACTATATTGCCATTTACTTGTCCCATAGTAGCGGTTTTATCATGTAAAACTATAACATTTTTATTTGTTTTACTTTGCCAACATGTACTGTTGGTTTTGCACTCATTTTTATCTTTCTGTGAAAAATGAAATACCACTGTGTCACTTAATATTAACTGACCCTTGGCTTGTATTATAATAGGAAAACCACAAAAAAATACCCCACATACTGGTATGTGGTTATGAAAGTTTATCATTTCAAATGTTTGAATATAATTACTATCACCCACTGGGACGGTTCCGTTTTTTTTTTAACATGTGATTCCCTGTACTATAGCAGATAACTGTACTCTTGCTTTACATAACTGTACATTTATGACTTGGTCTCCTGTCTCATTTATTAATACCCTTCAACTATTAACAGTATTTAGTGGAACTGGCACCAGAGGCATAACCCCTGTTATTTCAGGTATTAAACTACACACCCAGCAATTAGAAACATTCATACTTTTTTACATACTAACATTGTCTTGCCAAAAATGTATTAAAAGATGGTGACCAATCTTGCTCATTTTTCCACATCTCTTTACTCTCTCTCTCTCTCTCTCTCTCTCTCTCTCTCTCATGTAACTTTACAGTTTGAGTAACAGGTTGTAAGTACAATTTAATGCTAAGTAATACAATAACAGTTAGTATGATAGCTATTATCAATTTAAAAAAAAATATCCTTTAAATAGAAATTCCATTGCTGAATCATTTTGTCTTTGGTCATCTGAAACTGGATTTCCAAAAGGATGCACTTTAAACCATGTCAGTTTCATTATATTTTCTCTGTGGGAAACCTACAGGAGAATACACAATTAGATTTACATTGCTCACTAGTTTTAACAACTGTTAACTGATCTTTATGTACCAACATTGTTTTGTTTTTCTTTTTTCCTTTGATTTTATACACTAATGGACCAATTTGTTCCACTACTTCAAAAGGTCCTTGCCAGTTGCTATCCCCTGGACCTTCCATTTGGAACATTTTTACCAATACTTTTGTTCCGCAGGGAAGGTTTTCTTCAAGTGGGAAAATTGCATCTATATTACATAATCGAACTTTTAAAAGTTCAAATGTCATATGGCCGACACCATATAATCGAACTTTTAAAAGTTAGAAAATGTAATAAAAAAATAAACCAAATAAAAAACCTACCTGAATGGTTTAAGCAGGGGGGGCACCCTGCACCCTACACGTGGGGGGCTGCATCCCCACACCCCCTGCTCTTTAAATATACCAACTCAGAGATCGCAGTACAGTGCAGAAAAGGGAAATCTTCCCATTCTGCACTGTACGGAGATCTCCATTGAAATGTTTGAACTTTTAAACGTTCGATCAATGTGATATAGACCCAGGAAAATTGGTTCCTTTCTCCATAGGTGGAACACTTGTTCTCTTGCATTGTAATCACATATTTCTGTAAGCCTTTTTAACCATTGCTGATGCTTACTGATTTCTAACTCAGACCTATCATTAGGTATGTCCAGATCAAATGGTAGTTGTATGAGCATTTTATGACCTGTCATTATTTCATATGGTGAAATACATGTTTTGCTATTTGGTATTGCCTGAACACCAATTAAAATGCCAGGGAAATGCTGTACTCAAGTATTGCCTTTTTCCAAGCATGCCTTTTTTAGGTGTTCTTTTAACATCTGATTCATGTGCTCTACTATGCCATTGGATTGAGGGTGGTATGGTACATGAAATCTTTGCTGTATGCCCAACAAATTACACATTTGCTTAATGAGATTACTAAAAAACTGTGGACCATTATCTTATTCTGTCACACGTGGCCACCCCCAATGACAGAAAATATTTTTCCATAAGGCTTCTGCTGTTGCCTTTGCTGTCATGGTTTTGGTAGGAATTGCTTCTACCCATTTTGAAAAGATATCCACTACTACTAGTAGGTATCTGTAACCTCCCTTTGTTGTTGGCAAAGACCTGCATAACCTATCTGGACTGCATACCATGGCCCATCCGCTGTCTGTACCTGATGTAACTGAGGCTTTTTGTTTTTAGCATTTTCCTGCAAACAGATTAGACATTCTTCTACAATCAGTCTACAGACCATTTTTAAATTTGGGTTCTAATATTTTTCTTTTACAACCGCCCATAGCTTATCAGCTTCTACATGTCCCAGTATTTGGTGATTTAATTTGACCAACTGACATGCTAACTGATACGGCACATAAGGCAACTATAACCCTTTTGAGGTGGGATATACATAGTATTCCTTTGGTGGTACTCCTGCAGTCATGCATTGGTCTGTTTCTTCTTTAAACCTTGCTTTCCTTGAATATTTATGAGATCTTCCTTAACTGATTGTCGGTCTAGCTCTTTTAGGGTACTAATTTCTGTTTTTATGACACTAACTTCTGCATCAATGTACGCATACCCTGAAGATTTTTCCCCACTTTGTGCTGCTTCTTTTGCTAATGAGTCAGTCAATGCATTTAATCTGAAAGTTTCACGTTTTAATACTTCAGCATGGCGTAATGGTTTGCCTACACTGTCTACAAATCCTCATCTTATCCAGGTGTCCATATGCAGTCTTAAAGAATTTACTAAATAAGCACTGTCTAAGAAAATGTTAACAGGATTAAAATACCTTAGCACGTACAGTACTGCCTCCAGTTCAGCTCTTGGAGCTGACATATGCCCTGGTAACTTGATTAGTTTGGGAGAACTCATGTGTTGATTTTCCAGAACTACAGCAAATCCTGTCCAGTATTTGCCTTTATCCCAATACTGTGCTCCATTTACAAAGACAGATGGTTTAAAGTGGTCAAAATCTGATGCCAGAAATTTTATGTCCAGTGACATGATTTTTTCTAGGCAGTTATGCTGTTTTCCTTCATATCCCATGTGATTTGACAAATAATATTTGTCCCCTGTCTGAATTGTGAAAGTTTTCTTTCCGTACAATGCCATCCATTTTGCAAAGACTGGCTGACTAATACCATCTGTGATTTTATTAATTTCAAAATTATCTACTAGAGGTTTTACTGCTTGGTGTGGTGTTTGTACTATAATGCTGGAAAATACAGTCAGGTACTCAGTTTGCTTGATACACCAGTAAATGGCCAGTAACTGCTGTATGCAAGGGAGGTAGCCCAATTCCACTGGGGTCATCTTTCTACTACAGAAAGTAACTGGACGTAATGTTTTTTCCATTCTGTTGTCACCACCACATGGCCATTTCTGTAATAGCACCACAGATAATGTTTTCTTCTCTGCTGCTGCCTGTAGGACAAATGGCAACTTTGGTGTGGGTGCTATTAATTCTGTAGCTTGTGCTAATTTTACTTTTATTTGTGAAAATGCCTCATCCTCATGGAGTCCCCACTCTAAAAAGGTGGAGCTCTTCTGTTCTTCTAACATTTTGTAAAAAGGAGCAGCCACATCTGCATAATCCTCTATAAATTCTGTATTGTAATTCAGGATTCCAAAGAATTTATGTAGATCTGCTATAGTCAATGGCTTTTTCATTTGTAAAATGCTTTGCACATGCATAAGGTAAGGAGACCTTCCGGATGGTTTTATAATAGTACCTAGAAACTTAACTTCTTGAGACATAAACTGAATCTTTTCACTTTTAACCTTAAACCCTGCTTGCTGTAGAGTATGGAAAACTTTTTAAGAAGCCGTACATGCTCTTCTACTGTCTCAGACTGGATCAATATATCATCAATGTAATGTAACACTAAATCATCCTTTTCCAGATGTTGCAGGATGGATCCTACTGTCTGGTGAAAAATAACTGGACTGTTTTGAAATCCTTGAGGTAGTCTTGTCATGACATATTGCCGGTTTTTAAATGTAAAGGCAAATCATGGCCAGTCTTTTTTCCTGTGTGGTACTGCAAAAAAGCCATTTTCTAAATCTAATACTGTAAACCACTTACTTTGTGGCTTAATATGTGCAGACAACTCTGAAACTCCTGGAATTAAATGTGCTCTAGGAGTTGCATATTGATTAACCTTCCGTAAATCAATAAAAGACGATAACCACCATCTTTTTTCTTGACTGGCCAGATTGGTGAATTTGTGGGGCTGTTGCCTTTTTGTATAATTCCTTCCTTTTCCCATTCTGCAATTCATTTTCCATATGTTCTTCTGCCTCCCTAAGAATGCGATATTGTTTTTGAAATGGAGGTATATAATCCTGATCACTACCCTCTCCTACTGGCATTTCTAGTTTTCCACAATCACTGGGACCCTTGGACC
The DNA here is from genome assembly GCF_019279795.1 of Protopterus annectens. Classification (NCBI taxonomy): domain Eukaryota; kingdom Metazoa; phylum Chordata; order Ceratodontiformes; family Protopteridae; genus Protopterus; species Protopterus annectens. The sequence continues at coordinate 1,579,874,758 of NC_056731.1, read as the reverse complement.
ACAGGTTTGGGAATTGCTGTTATAAATGCTGCCACACATCCTCACTGTCTGTCTTCACATATCCTGTAGGCTTGTCAGGTTTTTCAGGAAGAGAGATTACACAGCAACCTGCACTTTTCTTTCCTTCTCATTTTTTCCTGTCTTCTATCTGTAGAATATTGTTAGGCAAGTCAATTACTATGACCAAAGGCCCTAGAATGTCCATACCAATAATGGTAGTTGAGCAGGATGGATGCATTAAAAATGCACCCTTCTGTGTCTGTCCTTCTTGGTTAAATTTTATGTCTACATCTTGGCTACTCAACGCATGACATCCTGTGCTATTAAATGCTGAAATGTAAACCTTTTTATAGGATTCACATGTAATTGTCTGCTTGTGATGGATACTGCTGCTCCTGTGTCTAATAAGACATTTTTCTATAGTGACCCCTCTACCCAGATATCAATCAGTGGTCGTCCGTCAAGACCCATTTTAAAAGTAGTCAGGAAAGATACCAGAGTAGGGGGACACACCCATATTGTAAGGAGATCCACTCATCCCCCTTTATTGTCAAATGCAATATGACACACTGCATGTTCTTGCTTGTCATCTTCCTCTGTGTCTGAATGACCTACATATTTAGGTTTTTCAGTCTCTTCATAACTGCTGCCTAACCATCCCTTCTGCTTGCTCTACCAAATGTTTTGGATTTACAGGTGAGGCTGCTTGAAATTGTACTGGGCATACATCCTGTTTTCCTGTGTATTGATGGCCCGTATAGCTGTCTTTACCAATATTGTAAGGTCTTTGTGCATAGACCTGTTTTTCTGATTTTTTTGCAAATCTTTTGGTTCTGTTTTGGAAACACACCCTGTTCTTCCTTCTTTTTATGCCAAACTTTGTAATGATCACAATTTTGTTTAACATGCCCTATTTTCTTATATAAAAAAACATGTTGGTGCCTTTTGTTCATCACCTACACCCAACCCTGGTGCTACAGACACAAAAACACGAGCTGTGGTGCAGATGCAGCTCTACCTGTTGGTGGTTGTTCACACCACCATTGCCTTCCTTGGTTTTTAACCTCTCCAATCACCTCAAATGGCTCACTACCCTCTCCTAATGCAAAGGTGTGAAGATAATGTCCCATCATAGGCCATAGTCCAGCCCCTCATTAATTTTTGCACCATATCAGTGACGGTATCTGAATTTTCTTCAAAAATGCATTTAATATCTCCTGGGACCCCTTTGACTTGCTCTAGAAAGCAATGTATTAACTGTTTTTGTATTTCTGTTTTTTGCATGTCCCTATCTGACATTTGGTATATGATCTGAAAGGCAAATCTGAAGTGGTCAGCTTGTTCCATTCATTTATCTGAAATGGTGATTTTAAAATTATCTAACAGCTTAGCTGTGAGAGGCTGCCCTTGTGTACATGCCATTAGAACAGCTGTCATACGTTGTAATTTACTGTTTAACTGATAAGTGTCTTTCTTTAACTGAATGAAAGTTTTAAAACATTTGGGAATAAAAATCCAGAAACATCTAAGTAATGTATCCGTCCATACATCAGATCATGCTGTGTATGCTACCCAGTCTTCAAATGCAAGCATGTTGTAAAATATGCCTTTTTTATCATTCCACTGTGGTAAGCTTTGTAATAATCTAGACTGTGTATATATAGAACTGCATTGGTTCCCTGTGGTATGACGTGTACTGGTTTTGTGCACTGCAATTCCTCATTTAACACTTCTATTTGAATATTAGCTTGCATTAATTTATCCTGAACATCAGTGACCAGATCTTCTTTATCCTGTAACTGTAACTGATATTTCCTTTTGTAGTTCTTTACAGGTTTTATGATACTTTTATTAGACTCTTCTATTGATTGTAGGGCCCCTATGCACTTTTGACAGAGTTCTTGTATATCATAGGTTCATAGGTTCATACTTGGCTATCTGCTCTAGGGCATTTATAAGCCTAGCCAGAATGTGTTTGGCTTTCGCCACCCATTTTAAATTAATTTTGCTATGCCCTTTTTTGAAGTTAGTATACTGTGCCTCTGTCTAACAGTGACACAGAAGTGATACCCGGGGTAAACCTACGATCTCCCATCCACTCATCAAGATTCCTCTTGAAGAGAGTCAATGAGGGACTCTGCCTAACCTGGACTGGGATTTTATTCCAGAGTGAAGGGAGCCTCTGGGTTATGAATATGTCTCTCCAGCATGTCCTATTTATTTCAGTGCTGAGGTTCAAGTCTCTCGAGCGCGTAGCTCGATGGGATTTGGATTTTCTGAGGTGCAGCATGTCCATTAATTCTGGGTTGGACATGGCTTTATACATCAGGCACAGATCGCCTCTGAACAGGCGGTATGCCACTGAGTAGAGCTGGAGTTTTTTTAACCGGGCAGCATATGGCATCTGTTTGAGTCCTTTGATCCTCTTGGTGAGGTACTTTTGGGGTCTTTCCAGTTGCTGCAGGTGTCTGGTAAGGTACATCCCAAAAGGGGCATTGTACTCAATTATGGGCCTGATGAGGGATGAGTAAAGAGACACGATGACCTCCCCTGATCTAGATGTGAATCCCTTCATGATTAGGTGGGCTATATAAAATGTTTTTCTAACCACTTTGGCCACATGATTGTCAAATGAGAGACTGCTATCAACTTGGGTCCCCAGGTCCCTAATTACTTCTTCTGTACTTAATGGATTACCACCTATGTGGTAATTTGTGGGCACTTTGTTTTTGCCAAAGGGGGTGACTATACACTTTTTGGCGTTTAGCTTGAGGCCATGGCTCTGGCACCAGTTGTCTGTTTCTATGAAGCCCTTTTGGAGGATGCTTGTGTCAGCTGGGGAGTCGATTATGGCGCCCAGTTTGCAGTCATCTACAAACTTGGTCAGCCACAGTCCTTCCGTGTTGTCCTGTACCTCTGAGAAATATATACCGAACAAGAGAGGTCCCAGGACTGAGTCTTGTGGGATGCCACTTGTAACTGGTTTGGAGTCTGACATGGCTCCAGCAATTCTAACCATGTGGGTTCTGTCCTTGAGCCAGTTTGCAACCCATCTAGTGACATAGGGGTTTATATTTAAGCTGGTGAGCTTATCTATAATGCCCGAGTGGGGTATTGTATCAAAGGCTTTTGCGAGGTCCAGGTAGGCTGTGTGGGCCATCTTCCCCTCGTCAATGGCCTTGGTGACTGTTTCAAAGAAATCAACCAGGTTTAAGAGGTTGCTTTTTGACCTCACTTTGTTTGTCTCTTAGAAATTTGTTAAATTCTTCTGTTAAATGATCAAGAACCTTGCCCCTGTCCTCATCTGTTGTGTATTAAGCAGTGGCTTCATTCCACTGTTGTACATATTTTTAAAGGGTGTAACAAGATCTACAGGGGAATCTGTCAATAATATATTTCACTGCTGTTCTAACAATAATATCAATGCAGTAACAAAACACAATTGTTTAATATCTGGATATAACATAAGCATTTTACCTTTTGTTGGTTAGTCACCATTAACAGGTTTGTCTTTACAGTCTAACCTTTGAGCTATGGCCTGCACTGTATTTGTATGACATTGCACACAAAAAGCAGTTTCAGAAGATTCACACAATAAACATTTACTATGACATGCCTCATTTTTTGTTTCAGATATCAAATTTTGCAACCCATTTACATAATGCTTGAACATCAACTTGCCCTAATAAGGTTTGACATTTACTAATGTGCCATGTATACCAAAGTTGCATTTTTTCCCATATTTTGTCTGTTTTTTCTTAAACATTAAGAGTAAAGCTTTGTTTACATCTCCTGCTATTGTCCCTAATGGCATCCATACTTATATGTGACACAGAAGAAAGTCTTACCACTTAGCAAGAGAACAGGTGATCAGACTGTTGTTGCAGATGGCTGGAAAATTGTATGTAGTCACTCAAGAAGCTGGTGAAATGCAGCTGGCAGTGGGCAGCTGCAAAAGCTTGTTCTTCACCTTTCCTGGAGAATTTATGGCACTGCGGCTTTCTTGCATGGCAGTCTCTATGGATTCAGATGTCTGGAAACTGTACTGCTACAAGCTGTATAAAAGCTGGAGTACTCCTATGTAGGACTCACTCATATACACAACATTTAGTTACTGTGCCTTTACTGGGGTAACCCTATGCAGGCATCACTCTCTCTGTGTTCAAATGCAGTCTATACTCACCACTGAAAAATGAATTATTAAGGTGCTGATGTGCTGTACTTACTGTACTGAAACCAAAGTCTTCTTAAGACACAAAGTCTTGCTGGCTGTTTACTGCTGAATCAGATTCTGGTTAATACACAGAGGTTTGCATGACTGCATCTACAGTCTGTTTAAGGCACTGAGTCTTGCAACTTCACACTGATAAAGAAATATACTTTGCAGCACAATATTATTTCACTGTAAGCACAGTTACTAATAAATAACTTATTCTTATAACAAATGACATGTACTACTGTGACAACGTGTAGCATAGATGTTCAAAGTTTTACTTCCCGATCAGGATAGATGATTATTCTCCTAGACAGTGCCTTAGAACAAGTGTTTTCCTACAAATACCTGTAACACAGCAACATTTTTTCAGTCTATTTATACTGTTCTTCATACACATTTTAGATCCCGTTTTTCTATTTATACTGTTCTTCATACACATTTTAGATCCCGTTTTTCTTCTTGGTATATTTATTTTGCATTTTTTATAGCAGAATTGATTTTAACCTTTATTCATTGTTTAGCACACTCTTACACTAAGTTCAATAATTCTAACTGCTACTGTTTTCATAAAACAGGATCTGCAAACACAGAGCTACAACTGGCATTCAACAAAACATATCTGGACACCACATAGGTGCAATAACTTTTTGAACTCTTGCTCCTGCATGCAGTAAAGACTAAAACTAAATCTAGGCATCTGTTGCAAAGTATATACTAAATATCATTGCAATTTTTGAGAAAACAGTACCCAGTCATATCTAACGACTTATGAGAGTTATAATAAATTGCATTCTTGTACCTAACAGGCAAAAAGGATCATTGCACAACCCGGTCACCTCTTGATCTATTTATTTATCATTTGTTAACCAGGTAGGTCTTTTATTCCTTTGACTCTTTTCAATTAAGATGAGGGCCACAAAGGCAAATGCAGTACATGTGGGCAATTTGGTGCAGGGAAACAACAGTTTATTTTATGGGAGTGGGAGGAAACTCAGTACCAGAGAAAATCCAGACGGGAGAATATCCAAAACTCCACAAAAAAGAGTGGGAATCAAGACTGAACCTTGCAGGTGTGAGGCACAGTTATTACCAGTGAGCCAATATATCGTCCTTGTTCGAGGTAAGCACTGACTGACTGAGTGGCTGACTGACTGGCTTTCTTCTAGACTTTCCCTGTAGCCAGTCAGGCATTTTGCAACATATTTTGACAGAGAAACTCAGCTGTAGACCCAAGTGACTGTTGAGCATTTGTGACTTTAATATCTGATTCTGATGCCACTTTGAATTTTTCTTGACTCTCTGTCTCATCCAAGCTGTGGAACACGTTGACAGTAGTCAGGCCCTTCACTGCTACATTGTTCTGGTAATGGAAAAAAAAACAGCTTAATGTTTTTGATGATTTAAATGAAAAAAATCTGATCATTTTGCAGATGGGGTGGTTGTCAACCAGTTTTAGATAAAAGGGTTAAACTATCCAGTTGTTCAGGAATTATCTGTTTCTTCCTTTCATTCTGAATAAATATTTTACTAGAATCTTAAGCTATTTTAGACCTCATAGACTACATTATTACTTAATGATCTACTGCTCTTTACTCCTTTCAGGTACTTAATACTCCTATAAAATTATTCCATTTCTCAGTTATAGTTTTAAATTTCAATACATTTCATTAGGTTTCATGTAGTAGTGGTCCATAGTTTTTGTGTGTGCACAATATACTTGTTTGTGTGTGAGTGCACATGTGTGCGCCTGTGTTTCTGTGTAATTATGCATGTGTTTTAATTCCTTTGGGTATAACTGACTCACCAAGGTTTGTGGACAATGGTACTTCCTTTTGGACAGACAGCTTCCAAAACCTGTCTAAAGTAAGTCAGTGGAATCATGTCATGCCATTAAAGTCATAAGAACGGTATCTATTACAAAAATTAGAAAATAAATACAAGCAATGAAAACCTATAATTTACAGCAAAAACATGTTTTCAATGAAAATCAGAAAATGTAAAAAAAAATTCAGTTTTATGCAGATAGACAAGCCCATTACACCACACACCCTACAGTCATTACTTAAATATAACTTCACAGTCACATAACTGAACAGAAAGGAGAAAAAATATATATCTGCCACAAAAATTGAAGTCATGTTCCTCTTCTGCAAATTTTTAATCCCTAAAGCACAACCATAGAATTGTAACAGTAATTCATATAAGCTCAAAACAGGCAAAACCCTTACAATGTATACTCACATAAATAAAGCAAATTAAAAAACAGTTTCCAATAAAAAGCATTCAAAAATGCAGTCATTCATTTGCCACTACAAAATTGTTACCAAAGAAACAGTCATCAATGAAAGAACATATTCTCTCAAGCAATTAGTTTTAAAATGTGAATACTACATATGGTCACTTTTAGTTTTTACAATCTTTATCAGTTGTAATCTTTAATTAAGCAGTATACTGAGATGCAGAAATGAGGCTTTTCTGTAACCAAATGAGCACAGTTGAACTGGCAAAGAATTTCTGTGTTTTCTATCTTGGAGCTAAGACTTATGGGACAGAATGTTCACTACTTAATAGTTCTGAGATACAAATATGAAAATGTTCTAACCTTTTGATGGGTTACTAGAACAGAAGATGAGCTGAAACTCAAAGGCAGATTTAGTTTCTTTTGTTAGTAAAGAGAATATTGTGTTAGCACTAAAGTGGATATCATTTGCAAGTATACTTTTTAACTCCTGGCAGGTAACCAGATATTTGTCTGTAGGCAGTGATAGTAGTTATACCACCACAGTAGTGTTCCATTCTTGCCTTTTTATGTTTATTAGGATTATTATGGTATGGTTTGTGGGGAAGACATTAGCAGTAAGTTGAAGTATACTACTATAGCTATTATTTCTGCCTAACATTGAAAATAATTACTAGGAGTGGCTGCCTGTCTGAGGAACACTTTTTGGATGAAAGCTGCCTGTCTGTGGGACACTTTTTGGATGAAAGATAAGGGCAGTAACATACACTGGCTATATGAAAACGATAAGCTGAAATACATTACTGCAGTCATTGTTTTCTTTTACTTTCCTCACAAGCTGAAATCAGAAGAGTGCAAAGAATGTGGCTATCATTTCAGGAGAATTGAGAGGCAGACTGTGTGTGAAAAAAAAACAGATAATTACATGATCACTATTAATGATTATTGACATAAGCATGACTTAACATGGGAACATCATGTATGTTTATGACCAGCCAACTGAAGTGCATTGATTTGGTAATTATTTATTTTACCATCTTCACAATCAATCCTCAGAAGTGTACAATGAAGGTGACTATAGTCTGGGTACAGATGTGAGGTAGCACGTTTCTCTTGACAGCATAGATCATCTATATTTCACTGTTGAATGGTCATTGACATGGCTTGGGGCAGTTTGCTTATCTAACTGAAATAAATTGAAATAAATTTCTGGGGTCATTATGTCTTTTACTTTATTTGTTTGTTTGTTAATCAGCTAGGTAGCCTGGTCCATTCACTATTTTTAGTTATGACCTGAGTGCAGAACACAATTATCAATACAATATTACAACTACGATCACAGTTAGATACAGGAATATAGGAAAAATAGGTGATAATTTTCTGCCACAACCTATGGGCAGTCCAGAGTTATAAACAGAATCTTACAATCAGTATTACATTTAAAAATAGGCATTGATGGCTTTATAGTAGATATCTTTTGCAAGTCAAGTTTTCAACTGACAATGTACAGGATGTGCAGGCTTTCTGTGAAATTAAATGGTAGTTACATGACGAATGTTAAATAAGATTAATATGGGTTTGAGTGGCTCAGTGTGCATGTCCCTGACAGCAATAAACTGAAGTACATGACTGTAGCCATTGCATCCATGGCTTCTTTACAATCAGTGTTTGTGCTCTATTTCATAAGGGGTGCATTCCAATAGTATGGTATATGTTTGGAATAGATGACGTTTGCTTTATCTGTGTTTTTAGAAACACAGTAAAGATACTTATTTATTTATTTAATATTTGTTAACCTTGAAAGTCTGACTTGGGACAAAGCCAATTTTCCGTGGAGGCCCGGGGCGAAACACTCTAGACACATGTCTTTGAATGTGAAAAGAAACCAGAGCACTCAGAGGAAACCCATATGCATGCAGGGAGGAAATGCAGACTCCACACAGAAGGTACTCCAGACGAGAATCAACCTGGAGACCTCTTGCAGTGAGGTGATAAAGCTACTGCTGCACCACTGTGCTGTCCTACAACCCATGTTTTGACTTTTGACCTGCAAATTTTTTTTGTTATGATTTACATCCTTGTATAATCTGAAGGTCTTCAGAATCAGGCAAAACAAGCATGCATTTTTTCATATATAGATGAATGCAGAATTCATAACCTAATGAATATATTTTGCTTTTATAATAAAACAATTATAAGCAATACTTCTTTTTCCCTGAAGGTAATATCTTCCAATATTTGAAGTGGTATTACAGAAAAACAATTTTAAAAAAGGAAAGCATTTCTGGGTATTTAGACTTGGCATTCAGAAATAAAACTGAAAATCCAGGTTTAGTGTCCAAAATATCTTCCTAGAAAATGTTCGTCAGTTTCCAGATTTTGTTTTTTGTCATTAGGCCCAAGAAACTCCAGCAATAACATACGAAATCTAGATCCTGGTGCAAAAAGGTAAGACAAGATTGGATTATATTGACAATACTTACAGTTCATGATGACCGTTTACATGCCCCCCAAAGTAAGTATTTTCCCAGGCTTTGTACTAATAAATTAAGAAGATGTGTGACACAATTCCCATATAAGAAATAACTTGGGAGAAGAGCATATCCAGGTAGTTTCTGTCATGTGACACTTGAGTGAATCAGGCATTTTTAACTATCAGTGTAATAATAAACAGAGAACAGTAGCTGATTCTTCTTCCTCCTTATGTACCCCTTCTGCACCGGACATCACTTTTACTATATTAGGTTCTAGTACTGATAAAGCTCACATCACTTTTATTTTTATAGAAAAAAAAAAAGGCTTGCTAGTCAATTATAATTCTTGCTTTGAATATGGATAAGCTATGTAATTAGGTACAATGGCTGTGGAACAGAAAGTTTTTGGTTAATTTCCTTTCCAAGTCCATAATGTTATTCTAGCACCTGTTGTAGTAGGCTAGAGATACGCCTCTGACTGGCCACAGTCTATCTACAGCAAAATGGGTAATTCTGGAAGCATCTCAGTCAATGTAGAATAAACACAATAAAAGAAAGTCAAATCCTTTTCTCTTAGGCACAGGCACCAGTGTTCATATTAGTGAGTGCATTTATAAGTAGTGTTCACTGTAGCATTTGTTTGTAATCTACAATGGAAAGTCAGTTCGTCCTTCATGCACTGCATGCATTCTTTAGTTATATGTTGATCCCTTTCACAGATGTCTCATTGAAATTCTCTAAAACAGAGTTGTCAGAAAGAATAAAAACTACATTTCAGGACTACAAAATAGGGTCATGAATGTACCTATTGATAGCAAGTCTAATGAAAAAAATAAGAACTAATTAGAAATTTTTTTTCACTGCTACATAGCTGTTTGATATTTTTAATTTTGGTTGCAGTGAAATGCTTAAATCAAATATATGTTAGTATTGTATCATGCACTGATTTAAAGTCTGAGATGCCATTATTTCATTTGTATGATTTATTAGTTAACCTGGATGGTGCCTGGATAATTTTCAGCAATGATCCAGGTCACAGGGGCAAAGGTAAAAGCAAGTCAACTGGTATGCTTTGTTGAGGTGGGACAAAAATAATTTTGCAGAGAAAAGTCATACAGACTTGTAGAAAACATGTAAACCTTAGGCAGCAGCTAAATGTTAAGGATGAACTGCAGACTCTGGAACTCTAAAGTAAGATTATATCACTGAGCCACTATGTTATTATATTGTTGTTGTAAATCAGAGTGAGAGATCTTTTTGAGAGCTAAGACAACTGATCTCTTAGTGTTGTTCTTCATGCACAATCTTGGTAAGAAAGATGGATCATGTCAAAACAGAAAATGTACCAACACTGGCAATTTATGTTTACCTGTAGAAAATATATTGACTTTGGATCATGGTAATAAGCAATAGATGAGAATGATACTTCTAGCAGGTAAATATCCCTGAATCTAAGGACTCATATATGTGTACTGATGCAAAAGTACTGCTACATGCTTGCTACGTGTACTGCTATATGTATAATTTTATGTGTAGTGCTATGAGTTGCTACATGTATACTCCTATATGTTTACTGCTACATTGGTACTGCTGCATTAATGGTCCTGCATCTGTACTTTTGCATGTGCATTTCTACAACACTGTTATATGTTCTATTGCTGCATACATACTATCACATGTGTACTGGTATATATGTAATTTTACATGTCTAATACTATATGTGTAGTACTACATTTCTACCTCTGCACATACTTATGTACTGCTATAAGTGTACTGTTAGAAGTGCACTTTCACATTGGTACTGCTATGTATGCCGCTGCATGTGCACTCCTACCTGTGTACTGCTACAAGTGTACTGTTTCATGTGCACTTTCACTTATGTACTTTTAAAAGCATACTTCTGCATATGCAGTGTTACATGCGTAATGCTACAGGTTTGCTGCTGCATGTACAAGCCTACATGTGTGCTGCTGCATGTGTATTGTCACTTGTGAGGAGAGGGAATAGGCTACACATAAACTTCCATCTGTATATGTTGACCAATATATTTTTGGCTTTCTGCACATTTCTGTCATAAAACTGCACAAACAGTTTTAGAATGAACTTAATATAAAACATTGTACAAGTATGTACTACTACTGCTTGGAAATGGAGTGTTAGATGAAAATACAGGTGGTGGTATGTGTTTCTGTGTCTCAAAAGTTCTGCCAGTTTACATACAGATACAAGGCATTTTGTTCACTTAATGCTTCAGTGGATTAATTTTTTTAAGTTACTGTAAACTACATCCTCTGTACATCAAATATTAGGGATGAATATAGTTACCCTGCAGTATTGTTTGCAGATGTTGTGTTGTGTATCATGTATGTACTTGTAGTGATAATGCAATGTACATCTGCATGAGTTAATCTTTGTGTACAGGGCTTTTGGTAATTTAAACTTTCCCATGACTTTATATGTGATAACCACTTTGCTTTAGAAAATGTGAGACAATGGTCTTCTTTCTTGGAGGCAAAGATGAAGAATTATCAGATTTAATTGGAAATAGTTTTAAATGCAGAATTTCTTTTAGAAAATTGATGCAGTTAATGGAAGACTATATTCCAAATGAACCACAAGAATGTTTTTTCCAATTGCAATTCTTCTGTCTTGTGAGAAAAGGTGTGCTAACCTTTTGGCCTAGAAGATAATCTTGTTAATTTTAACTTACTTCCATTAATGTAAATTTGAAATTTCAGATGGTAGTCTAACTCTAGACCTATGTATCAGACATGAGTGGATTTCAGATGTTAGTCTAATTACAGACCTAAGTATCAGATGTCAATGAATTTCAGATGTTAGTCTAGCTACAGATGTAGGTATCAGATGTGAGTGGATTTCAGATGTTAGTCTAGCTACAGATGTAGGTATCAGATGTGAGTGGATTTCAGATGTTGGTTTAACTACAGACCTAGGTATTAGACGTGAGTGGATTTCAGATGTCGGTGTAACTACAGACTTAAGTATCAGACATGAGTGGGTTTCAGCTGTTTGTCTAACTACAGACCTAGGTATCAGATATGAGTGGATTTCAGATTTTGGTCTAACTACAGACCTAGGTATCAGAAGTAAGCAGCTGTTCCTAGCTTGTTAGTAGTATTATGATGAATTTGCACGGTATGTGGGACTATAGAAAGTCATTGTTGTGTCCTGAGGAGCACAGTATTTGTTTTTTCTAGTATTTAGAAGAAGTGACAAAGATTAATTTTAGGACCAAAGTGGAAATAAAAGAGAGAAAGAGAGAGAGGCAGATGAGACCATATTTGTTGATTGATGTAGGAGATGTGTCAGATGTACAAACAACCATGCCATTAGTATAAAGAGCAGTGGGGAGGTTATGGAAGTAATTTGGGAGCCTGTTGAATATGGGGAAAAGAAAGGGAAATACCCTCAAGTATAACCATTATTCCATACTAAAATAATAATGTAGTCAGGGGTCTTGGAAAGTGGTTGATAATTCTTTGAACACCATGTAACAACAACAGTCACACAGTCATTTGATTTAGCACAACTAGTATTGAATTTCAAAGAAGTTATCATCCCTCTGTATGCACCCCTAATTGTACCAATTACTGTGTACACTGCTCTCTTCAGTATGGAATTTTCTAGAATTTCTGAGCAAATGAAAAGGCCCCAAAGGTTACTAACTAAGATGACTGATGGCTTTAAGTCCCTGACATACCCAGAAATGCTTGAAGTGCTATCCTTTTACTCAGTTTCTTATAGGCTCCTGTGGGCTCATCTATGCCTTGTGTTCTGAATCATTAGGGCCTGCATCCTACTTAATCTCCTACATCTTCACAGGTCAAATGCTTCTATTATTAACAGAAATAGATACTTTATTCCAAGCCAGACTACACATAAAACATTTTGGAAAGACAGATTTATTACCTAATGCCTATCTTACCTTTGGAACAGACTTCTTGTACAAGCGAAATAAAGTGATATCATAGCATCCTTCAGATTAAACCTGGATAATTGATTGGATAGATGCCCATGCATTTATTATGCGAGTGACCTGCTTTGGTCTTTTAGAGAAAGAGGCAGTGGGCAGTGGCAAAGCACAAATGGTCTTGTGACTTGATTGCTTTGTATTTCCTTCGATCCTTAGAGTCTATAAAATTGAGTCTTGCGGGACCCCTTTTGATAGTTATGAACAACAGGAACATCCAGAGTTCATTTTAATTAAGAATTTCACTGTTTAAAAGATAATTACTGAACTGCTTTTTATTTTATTTTATTTTATTTTACATTTGTTGACCGGGATAGTCCGACTGGATGCATGTCCATTTTCAGAGGAGGCCCGGGGAGAAAATCTCCAAGGATAAGCAGATACAGCATTACATAATACCAGCATTACATATTACAAACAGACTGTTTACAGAGATTACATAAGTAAGCAAGTTAAACAAATTCTACAGGTTACAGTTAGTCCTGAGCACAAGTCAGGATTAAATTAAATTACACAGTAAACTGGTTAACAGATTTTTACACATTCGAGTTAGCCTGGCTTGATACATTGACATAGCCAGTTAAGTGACAAATGTTGTTTGAGTCTAGTTTTAAATTGACCTAAGGTGGAAAGTAAGGTAATATCAGCTGGAAGAGAGTTCCAGGATCTACTTACAGAGTTTGCAAAGAGAGAATCACCGGCTGTGTTATTAATTTTGCTAGTCTGAATTAGTAGTTTGTTAGAGGATCAAGCGGTCTAGGATTGTTATAGGGGTGATAATATTTTTAAGTGCAGGAGTATTGTCCGGATTATAGAGGATTTTATAGGCCATAATCAGTTGGTTATACTGGATTAGGCTAGGTAGTTCAAGCCAACCAAGCTGATTTAGATTGATGCAATGATGTGTCCTAAAAGGCAGCCCAGTGGCAAACCTGGCAATGTGGTTGTAGCAAATTGAGAGTTTGTTAAGGACAGTCTTGTTCAAATTCGAGAGTAGAGGGGATGCATACAGAAGGGTTGAAAGAAGGTGAGAGCGAGCTATGGCAATTTTAGCTGGAGGGTTTAGGAAGGCTTTTATTCTGTAAAGTGACCCTAGTTTTTTATTGATGATTTTGATAGTTTGGTTAACATGTAGGTCAAATTTGAGATTATTGTCTATGATGACACCTAATAGTTTTGTAGATGGGTCAGGGGAGATTATTGTGCCATCATTTGATTTTATGGTAAAGGTGAAAACGGTAGACCTACGTGTTGGTGAAAATAACAGCATTTTAGTTTTTTTGGGATTTAGGATCAGACGATGTTCAGAAAGCCAGTTTTCTATTGTATTAAAGGTGGTCTGGGTAGCTGAACATAACTCTACTGAAGATGTGGCTGAGCAAATCAGAGTAGAGTCATCAGCATATTGGATACAGCTGACTTTTGGGATGACAGTATAAAGGTCATTAATGAAGATGGAGAACAGCAAGGGCCCTAGTATAGAGCCTTGTGGTACTCCGAGGGTGTTAGGTAGAAGGTTAGAGAGTTTGTTCTGCCAGAGGACAGCCTGCTGTCGACCATTCAGATAGGATTGAAACCATTGGAGGGCTCCAGTATCTAGACAGAATGTTTGCAGGGTGTGGATTAAAAGTTGGTGATCAACCACTGCTTCAGTGAATTAGAAGTTATTCTTGCGTCTACAAGAAATTGCAAGAAGAATTCCGGATTCTACTGAGTCAAAGGCTTTGGTAAGGTTTATAAACATTATTCTTAAAAAAATCTCTTCATTTTTTAAGGTTTATATTGTGTCATTATGCTTCTGTCTACACAAATGATTGTAGCTTAGAGCAGAGTGGGTTCTGTGGGTACAGTGGCTATTTATTTGACTATGAGCTTTTCTAGAGTTTTGCTTAGTGTAGGAAGTATGGATGTGGACCTAAAGTCATTGGTAGGGGCAGGTTTTGAAAACTTTCAGAAGTAGCTCAACAAGGCTTTATTTCCATATAATGAGAATTCATTTGGTTGTAAAAATATACATTACATACTCGGCGGTAGCGTTGTCACCTCACAGCAAGAGGTTCTTCCGTTCGATTCTAGGCTGGGTTTGGGAGTGCCTTCTGTGTGGAGTCTGCATGTTCTCCCTGCGGTTGGGTAGCATTTGAAAGACATGCATGCAAAAATGGGAGTGCCTTCACTGAAGGTTGAGCATCGAGCTGGCACCTTGGCGTTTTGTAAAAATCTACTGCCAATCATTAGTGGACCGGAGTTCCACTGTAGTGACCCCTTACCGGAAAAGCCAAAAGACAAACAAAAACAACTTGTCATAAATGATTGTATGTATGAGATGCCTAGTTTTACAAACTGTTGGCAGAGTCCACCTACCTCAGCTAGACTTTCTAAAAGGATTTGCTCTAACAAAGTTTCAATGTTTTTGTTTACTTATGTTCAAAAGTAGAATGGAGGGAAGGTTGGATTTGTGGTGACATATGGCTTTACTTGTGAGATAGTTTTAGTTCTATACAATTGCCTATAGATTCTTGAGTAAGAAGCTTCTTCCATTCCTGCCAGGCTATCCTCAAGTTGGAATAGGGCCATTAATTCTTTAGCAATCCAGAGCTTAGGCTTTCAAGTCATATAACCTAGAGATAATATGGAAATATATGATTTGAAGGTTCAAGAGGAGAGCCATAGAAAATGGCATCTAAGTTAGGATTATTGCAGTTTAGAAATGAGGATCAGCCCAAACAGTATAGAAAGTTTTCAAGGTTTATTAATTTTAGTAAGCAACCTAAATTTGAATGAGATGGAATTTGGAAGAGGTTTTCTGTTAGGAATGTTATAAGTGCAATAAAGGTGAATGATCACTAAGGGTGAGGAAAGGCTATCATCCAATGAGATTAATTAGGAGTATATGTGATTAGTATGTCAAGTAAGAGCTTTTATTTTATATTGGATTAGGGGGCTTTAAGCATCTGGATGATTTTTATTTTTCTGTAAGAAAATTATTGATTTGAAATACAGAGGGACTTATCACATTTATGTTGGAATCTCCTAATATTAGAGGGTGTTTTAAATAATTTTATTTTATTTAGTAGAAGACAGAAGTGATTTTCAGGAGAAGCTCATTGTGGAAGATAATTGTGAGTACTTGGCTGGGAGACTTTTCTTGATGAATGTGGACTATGACCCAGTTAGGATGGTGATCACTGGGTGTGGAAATCTAAGCTTTATTTTGTACTTGAAACTGTTACATATTTATAGATAGAGTTCCTGTCCCATTTGTGTTTCCAGTGTGGCACTGAATGTGTAATTGCATCCAAGAAGTAGACAGGGTTGGTGTCTAATCTTTCACTCAGGACTTTGTATTAATGTTCAAGTATATAGAGTCTAGTCTAGAATTACCATATTTAACTTTTCAAACTTGTTTGTATAACTTTATTTTTATTGTATTATTATGGAGCTTTTCTCCCCGGGACCCTGCTGAAAAAGGGCTCTGGCTCAGTCAAATATTCCCGGTCAACAAATGCAAAATAAATACAATAAATAAAATAAATAAATACATTTCTAAAAAGTTGGGACAGTGTAGTTGTGAGAAGGTATTGCTTTGCTCAGTCTTGACAAGAAGTATCATATTATATATATATATATATATATATATATATATATATATATATATATACATACATACATATACACACAATAACTCCAGATTTGTCATGCCTCTGGGAAAAGGGAATACTTTCACATATTTAGTCCTGCTGTTCTCGGGCTCACATTACAGAGTCTCAGAATTACAAATGGTTACCATTTGTAAAGAGTACTTAGAGCAGCACATTATTCCAAATCATACTTGTCTGTGTTATTCCAAAATGAGTCATACTATATGCTAACTTATAAGTTGAACTTTTTGTTTTTTGGAGATAGTAGTTCCTTTTTCAAAATGATGCATTTAGAATATTTATCTTTGTCAAAATATTTTAATGGCCATCTTTAGAACAATGCAGATGATAGTCATATTAACAATATAATCTTTAGGTTCATAGATTATTACTAGGCTAACTGCCCTTGTGGGTCATTTTACACCTAGCCAACTATCCCATGTGAGAATCAAACCCTGAACCTTGTATTTGCAAGGTAAACACCCTAACCATTATGCTAACCTCCCACCCCTGGGATGACTGCATTAATGATAGATTTCTTATGTATCCAAAAATACCTTTACAATGAAGACAGATTTAAGTATTGAGAGAGAGAGAAAGACAGAAAGAGAGAGAAATCAGACAAATCAATCCTTTTACCTCTTATTAAAATGTTAATATTATTAGTTCTTCTTCTTCTTCTTTTGACTGTTCCTGTTAGGGGCTGCCACAGTGGATCATCTGTTTCCATTTCTTCCTGTCCTCTGCATCTTGCTCTGCCACACCAACCACCTGCATGTCCTCTCTCACCACATACATAAACATTCTCTTAGACCTTCCTCTTTTCCTCTTACCTGGCAGTTCCATCCTTAGCATCCTTTTCCCAATATGCCCAGCATCCTTCCTCAGCATGTGTCTAAACCAATGCAATCTTGCCTCTCTGGCTTTGTCTCCAAACCGTCCAACCTGAGCTGACCCTCTAATATACTGATTCGTAATCCTGTCCATCTTCTTCACACCCAATGCAAATCTTAACATCTTTATCTCTGCTACCTCCAGCTCTCACTCCTGCCTTTTTGTCAGTGGCACTGTCTCCAACCCATATAACATAGCTGGTCACATTACCCTCTTGTAGGCCTTACCTTTCACTCTTACTGGTACCTGTCTGTCACAAATCACTCCTGACACTCTTCTCCACTCACTCCACCCTGCCTGTACTCTGTTCTTCACCTCGCTTCTATACTCACCATTACTCTGAACTGTTGATCCCAAGTATTTAAATTCATCCACCTTTGCCACCTCTACTCCCTGTATCATCACCATTCCTCTAGCCTCCCCCTCATTAACACACATATATTCTGTCTTAGTCCTGCTTACCTTCATTCCTCTCCTCTCTAGAGCATATATCCACCTCTCCAGGGTCTCCTCAACCTGCTTCCTACTCTCACTACAGATCACAATGTCATGGGCAAACATCATAGTCCATGGGGACTCCTGTCTGATCTCGTCTGTCAACCTCTCCATCACCACTGCAAATAAGAAAGGGCTCAGAGCTGATCCTTGATGCAATCCCACCTCCACTTCAAATGCATCTGTCACTCCTACTGCAGACCTCACCACTGTCACACTAACTGCATACTTATCCTGTACCACTTTTACATACTTTTCTTCCACACCGACTTCCTCATACAGTACCACAACTCCACTCTAAGCACCCTGTCATATGCTTTCTCTAAGTCAACAAAGACACAATGCAACTCCTTCTGACCTTCTCTGTACTTCTCCAACAACACTCTCAGAGCAAACATCACATCTGTAGTGCTCTTTCCTGGCATGAAACCATACTGCTGCTCACTATTCATCACCTCCCTTCTTAACTTAGCTTCCACTACTCTTTCCCATAACTTCATGCTGTGATTGATCAGTTTTATCCCTCTGTAGTTACTACAGCTTTGCACATCACCCTTATTCTTAAAAATTGGTACCAAAACACTTCTTCTCCACTCCTCAGGCATCATCTCTCTTTCCAAGATTTCATTAAACAATCTGGTTAAAAACTTCACTGCCATCTCTCCTAAACACCTCCATGCTTTCACAGGTATGTCATCTAGACCAACAGCCTTTCCATTGTTCATCCTCTTCATAGCTGTCCTTACTTCCTCCTTGCTAATCTGCAGCACTTCCTGATTCACTATACGCACATCATTGAAACTTCTCTCCCTCTCATTCTCTTTGTTCATCAGCCCCTCAGAGTACTCTTTCCATCTGCTCAACACTCTCTCCTCACCTGTGAGTACATTTTCCACATTATCCTTCATCACCCTTACCTGCAGCACATCTTTCCCAGCTTGGTCCCTCTGTCTAGCCAATCGGTACAGGTCCTTTTCTCCCTCCTTTGTGTCCAACCTTTCATACAACTCTCTATATGCCATATCCTTAGCCTTTGCCACCTCTCTCTTTGCAATAAACCTCATCTCCTTATACTCCAGTCTACTTTCTTCATCTCTCTGACAATCCCACTTCTTCTTCACCAAACTCTTTCTCTGTATACTCTCCTGTACTTCCTCATTCCACCACAAGGTATCCTTGTCCTCCTTCCTCTGTCCAGATGTCTCACCAAGCACCATTCCTTGCTCTGCTGTAGTTACCCAGCTATTTGGTAAATCTTCACTGCCACCCAGTGCCTGTCTTAAGTGTTCCCTGAACTCCACCTCACAATCACCACTATTTGATCCTTGGCACTGCCCTCACACTCCTCCTCATCTTCTTGATCACCAACGTCATCCTACAGACCACCATCCTATTCTGCCGAGCTATGCTTTTCCCTGTCACCACTTTACAGTCTCCAATCTCCTTCAAATTGGCTCTCCTGCATATGATACACTCTACCTAATAGTATTATAATATTATTAAAATTATTAGTTATTAGCTGAGCATAATGATAGCAGCAAAATTTTCAATTTGTGCAACTAATTATTAAACATTCTTGTTAAATATAGAAGACATTTCTCAGTCCAGATAATACTTAATGAACTTACTTATGCTTTCAATAGGAATTTATAAAGAAAACAAGTATCAGGGGAATGTTTGTTTTAATAATAGCCTTAGCTAGGAAAGAAAATGTCACTGACTTCCACCTGGTTATGTATTGCTGGACTGTGTTTCAACATTTAATAATATTGTTTTGATTATTAGATTAATTGCTGATAAAAAGTAATGCCTAAATAATATATGTTAGTAAAGACTTTTTTATTCCAGATAAAGCTAAAAGATTTAGAAAACCATTCTCATCAAAAACCAGAAACAGAACATATTTCTTCAAGTTTAGGTTATAGTCAGAGTACTGAGAAAATGTTTCTATAATGAATACAGTTTTAGAAATGTCATTGTGTCGAGGATGCAAATATATATTAATATCATTGGCAAAGTGTCAACACCATGGCATAGAGGGATAACGTTCTGATTATGGACCAGGCGACTCGGGTTTGATTCACAGTTTGGGAGTCTGAGGCACTAGTAGGAAAGAATGTGTGTGTTCATTTTTATGGGGTGCACTTGGACACACTTTGTGACTGACTCCTGATAGAAGCTTTGGACATGCACATAAGATTTTGTCCTAAGGGAATTGGTGGGGACATTGGCTGAGTCACAATGGAGGTGGGACAACACACTAGCATGTGCCCCATTGCAGATTTGTTCCAAGACATTAACCAGGGCACACATAGAGGGACATTAGGGCATAAAGAAAAAACATTCCTGTGCTCCACCAGGAACCTCAATCTCCTCACTAGCTCCAAGCAGTCGCTGGAGCAAATCCAAAGTAGGTATGGAGTAGTCGGTGGACATGGAGGGGTCCTGGTGGCAGCTGATGGTCAGCAGTGAGGAGCAAGACCTGTATAATATAGAGAACTAACTTTGGAAACTGGACAGCAGCAGCTTATGTTTGGTATCATTATAAAGATTCAATATACAGATTGAAAAGATAAGGTGACAAAGGAAACCTTATCTAGTTCCACATTTGACTAGAATAGTTTCTGAAAAATATTTTAGTAATGCATACACAAATCAAATATAGTACACTATATGTACTGAAATAATAAAGCTAGCTGGAAGACAAAATATTTCTATGAGATGGAAAGAAAGCTAACATTAACACAATCCAATGTTTTAAGTACTGATAGCTAATGCAACAATGTGGTTTGGATAAATGTCTCTTAGAAGAAAATAGTGTCTAAGCTAATATCCTGATCAATTGTTTACTTTTGCTATATGAACCTGTCTTATAGTAGGGAAAGTAATGACAGTAAACCTTTGTTTTACTCTGTTTGCAAATATCAATACAAAGATTTTAACCCTGATATTTAGCAGATCTATTGCTCAGTAATTGTTACAGTTTAAAGTAGGATTTGTGAAAAAGAATGGACTGGGTGGAAAGGATTAGGCCTAGCTGTCAATCAAGTGGAGGTCCCCCAATCTTATCCCTCCATGTGATGTCTGGTGAGAACAATTAATGCTTCACTTCAGTGGACACCTATAATGTGGATCTTCACTAGCACCTGGTTTTCCTCCTGGCATGGTATCAGCATATCTTCCCAACCTAATAGCTGTATCTGGGCACTGCCTCAGCAGCCCCCCCCAGCTGAAGTCCAGGGTGTAGTCAGCATATTGCCCTTGTCTCCAAAGGCTGAGCAAACTGGGATTGTCCACATACTCTTATCTTCTCCATTTAACAGTTCCATTGTCCTGAAACACTGATCAAACTCAGGTCACATGGGCATACTCAAGGCTTTATCCCTCTATGCTACAGGGCTGGACAATGGACCTAAGTGTTTTATTGTCATTACAAACCTCCTACTCACATAATGGAGTACTTATATTAGCTTGATAAGTAGAAAAGAGGCTAGGATGTTTTTAAAAATCTAACTATAGATTTTTGGTCACCTGTATTAATCATATTTGTAGAGGAATTATAGTGATTAGAATATATGCCAGAAATGGCTTCTAGAATAACTATAACATCATTTATTATCTCACCAGCTAATTTCAGAAAAGGAATTGTATAGGAAGTTTTTGAATTTGTATGATGAGGTTAGATATTTGGGTGGCAGCTGAGACTATTTGAAAGAGTTTGCCCTTAATCAAAATTTTCCAGGATATTTATGAACAAAGCTCAAAATTTAAATGCGTTTTTTTTATCTGCTACTATTTAAGTATCTCATAACTGAAAATTAATTTCTAATGATTTCACCTTATTTAACGAGTTGATTTTATTTTTTCTTCGGGGGAGTGAGTCCTGTGGAATAAAGTAACCACAAAGTTCAACTTTAAAAGAGGCCTACAGTACATCAAAATGTACTTGAGAGTAATGAGTTTCCAACAGAAAGGTATCTGACTTCTGGTTAACAAACTCCTACGTGTTTGGGCAGCACAGTTTACAGCCTAAGTTTCATTTCCAGCTGCTTTGGCATCTTAGCCAGTTTATTAATATACATGTAGTATACGTTTAGAATGAGCTAAAGATACATTGGTTGAATTATGCAATCAGTGATTGCAGATGAAAATGACATCAAAAAAGTAAGTCTAAGACTGTGGATTGTATTTCATGGAGTAATAGGAAAAATGAGACTCATTTGAATACATGTAACAAAAAGGATCAATTTCTAATACTTCATTACAAATTAAATAATAAAAATAAATAAAAAGGAACTGCATGTAATCCAAAAAGTAAACAGAAAACAGGTCTAATGATCAAATCCTAAAGGTAAGATATCAAAATCGACTACACTAACTCTAACAACTGTAACATTAACAGAATGTTTAATTAAAACAGGAACCTCAGCCATGCTCTTATGATTTGTTTTATAACCAGCAGCAATTATTGCTTGTACTTGTCTCTTATGAAACAAGACAATGCTCCAAAAGCAAAGAAAAGCAAAGCAATTAAGTTGCAAAACAACAATGTTTTACTTATTATGTATTTGAAAACTGTAAGAATATTGCTAATTTTGGAATAATTAACAACAAAGCATCCATTCAGAAAATGATGTACTGTTTAGTGTTAGTACCTTCCATGCATTACAAGGTAAAATCACCCATATGCAGAGTATTAAAAAAACTGCTCTGAATCCCTCTCCTGGATATATTGGATGATCACCTCATAAAATGGTAGAATTCAAAAACACATGGGTAACATGGACAGATGCACAGGCACACATTCACATACATCTCAAACACACAAACAAACAAACAAACAAACACACAGACACTTCTAATGTGGGCAATCCCTCACAGCCTCATTTTGCAAAACTTGATAACTCTGAGATGTCACTTACCTTGAAGTAAGTACTGCTTAGGATACTGAGGTGCAGAAACACCAATCTTTCACAAACACACACCACACATACCTTTCATACAGAGAACACCAAACACTTCTAACACGCAGCTCCTCCCTAAAACCAGAAAAGCAACATATACCACATACTTGACCTTTCACACCATTTCCTACCTACATCACTCACTGCAACACACTCCCCAATATACACAAAAATCAATACTTGCACCAAACATTCTTATCTATAATTTCCCCAATTACTCAATCACTTTACAAAACACTCATATCCCTATGAACAATAGGCATTTGACCTCTCTATACACTTCATCACTCAGTACACAAAGCTCCCTAAGTTCACTAAGTAGTCAATCGCTCAGTCAAAATCATAATTCTCAACCTTTTAGTGCAAGAAATCTGGACAAAGCTTAAAATAATTTGGGGACAAAGGGCCAAAAATATGGACACATTTTAAATATTACTCTTCTAAATCTAGAAAGTTACTAGAATAACAGAATTTATGTTAACATGTATTTTCTGAAGGATATGAATTCTGAAATTCAAATGCATGTCATTATTTAGAAACTTCAACCCTCAGTAATTTACCAGGAAAAAAAACACATTTTATGAGAAACAGACCAAAAATCTGGACATTCTGCAAAAATATGGACAGTTGAGATGTATGCTCAAGATGCCCTCCCCCACACACATACACCACATACACACAATAACAATCTCTCCAAAACTTACCAAAATCTGCACCTGAAACACATTTACCACTCAACCTGCAAAGCCCACATAAAAAAACACCCTGACATCCTCCCATACACAGTTTTTGCTCTCTAAAAGAATGCAGAATTCTCTCTCTGTCTTTTCTTTAAATTATCCAAATGTTTTGGGTTTCTAATACCATGGCAGGAATGGGCCTTGTTCCTCAGTCAGGGTACAGTTAGAGTTAAATAAATTAGTAGTGTTTCAGTCTTTGATGTTAGCCAACAGTGCTCTTCTCAACACCTGCAATATAACCATAATTTTATTCTTCTGCAGTTCCTCTGTGGTTACATGTATTGGTAGCATATTTAAGTACATCTGAAAATCCTGTTTTAATAGTCCTGTTGCGCCTACTACTATTGGAACTGTTTGGATGTTTTTAGCCCATATTGCTTTAGCTTCTGCATATAAATCCTGGTATTATGTGGTTTTTGTGTACCTCCGTATATAGGATAATATAATCATATTTCAATGATTAATACTACTTTTGTCCTGTTTCACTGTTATATCTGGTTTTCATGTTTCTGTTTTCTTAACTGTTGGGATTGGATGATCCCAGGTGATTAGAACTTCTTAATTTTCATTAATACTTAGTAGTGTATGTCTCAATGTTTCTCAGCTATTTGTATATTGTAGTGTTCCCACAATCCACAGTGCAATAGTCTTGTTACACTATTGTTCCTTTTCAGTATGTATGTCCTTAGGCATGAATATATCACAATCAACAATGAGATGTGCAACTGTTTTAGTTCTGTATTATAGAACTGACATTGGTCAGTTTCTCCTACTTTTTCTTTAAACTTTATATGCTGGTGTATATATAGCTCACTATCTTGTGCTACAATTATTTGCCTTTCATCTTTTGGTTTAAATTCTTCTCTCTTTACTTATTCATGTGCAAATCTTGATCAACTTGTGGTTATTTTAAGAGTTCCCTACACTTGCAACTATATCTGTGGGCTTTCCAGTTTTCTTTCCTTTTCTTCTAGCTCTTTTCTTTGTAATGTTTCTTTTGTTTTTGGCACTTTCTGTTGTTGCCTAATTTCCACTCCCACTCCTTTTAGAAATGCATCTCCTAAACTAAGCAAAGATGTTATCTTAGGTTTCTTCTCTTCATGATTTTGAATGTTCACTATGTTTGGATCAGATGATGGCAACAAACATGCATGTAGTCCCATGATTGTAGTCCTATACATATGGTCAATTTCGAGGAGACCAATCCCTCCTTATGAATGCGGGATATTTAATATTCGTATACTGTTTATTTGTATATCATTTGGTAAGCATGAAGCATTTTTCTTCTCTGACTGTCTAACTGATACAATTCTATTTGGGGCCAGTCAATCACATCAAAGCTATAAGTTAGAACAGGAAAAGCAAACTGATTTATAGCTTGGAATTTAATCCTAGATGTCAAGGCAGTTTTCAATATTAGCTTTAGTGTTCTGGACTATTCCTTCCTAGCCTTTGTTCTCATTTGTTCATGGTTTATTGCAGACCCTTCATCTATCATATTCCTGTCTCAGGTCGATATTTCCCTGGTACTGTAGCTTTCCTGTTATAAACATCACGTTTGCATATTTATCAAGACCAAATGGCATTCTTATATCATCTGTGAAAGCTTTAACCATTTGTAGTTGTGCTTTAAACTCCTCATTTGATGAACTATACAGTTTTAAATTATCCACAGAAAGAAAATGATGCCACTCCAATGGTTTAGAGGGATAAAGCCCTGACTATGATGCAGGCATCCTGGATTTGATTAGCATCCTGGGTGACTGAAGGAGTGGCAGGGAGAGATGAGCATGCCCAGCCTGGAGGGAGGGTGGTACATGGTCAGCGGGGCCAATGGGGTTTGGTTGAGTTGCCGTGGAGGCAGGGCAATACAATGCAGATCCCACATTGCACACCCCCCAGGACCATACCATGCTGCCACAGAGGTAGGGGGCTAACAGGGTAGACCAAAGTTAACCCCCATGGATGGAAGCTTAGATGTGCTGAGCCCCATTGCTTGTGATCTGTGATCGGCTCCAACAATTAACAGAATAAGTTGGAGTGGGCATTGAGTAGCTGGTTAACCCAGTGTGGAAGGGGCATGAAGGCTGGGCTGGTAATAATGAAGGATGGATGGGAGGAAAAAGCAAAAGTAGAGATGTATTTGAACAATGTTGGTTTCCGGAAGTTAAGCAATAACCATAGCTTACTGTATTAAGTAAACATTTTAAAGGCAAGACAAAATAGCACTGATGACAAAGAATCCCCCCTGTAATATCCCCCTTTATATTTTTACACTTGGGATAATAATTTAACCTTTATCATGACTCAGATGTAAAGTAGTTTGCCACTGTTTCTTAGTCATTGCAATGTAATTATCACTGCAGGGTGCATCTTATAACTCTGCAAGTATTCCATTATCCTTGAAAGTGGTATGCTGTCAAATGCATGTTTTGTAGTCTATCCATGACTTACTTAGATTATGTCTTTTTTTATAACTGTCTGTTAAGGCTTTATTTAACAATAGATGATCCTTTGTTCTGTGCATTTTTTTATTACTTTTTTGTTCGATTGCCATGATTAAATTGCTTTTATAGATGTCTATAAACTCTGTTTGCATCAATTCTAATATATAATTTATATATTGTTGGAATGCAAATTATTACTCAGTAGTGCTTAGCATTGTTACAGTTCATCTTAAAGAGTAATATATTTTTTTCCAGTTGCTAACCAGGTTGCTGTCTCTTCATGATGTGCATATAAGCAATTTTTTACTCAGGGCTGAATCTTTGTATAATGATGTCAATACATTTATCTAGAAGCTAGGTAGTGCATCTGTACCCGGAGTTTTCCAGTTCAGAGCCTTTCATAATTTTATCTCAATTTCTCTGGTTGTAATTTCCTCCCATTTCCTATCCTCTATATCAAAGCTTCTTGTTATTTCTTTCACCTGTTCTGTACATTCTACATATATTTGTTAGGCTCAACAGGGTCCTCTTAAATGCTTCTCCAAAATATACTGATTTATTTAGTTTTGATTTGTTTTAAAGGTGGTGGTGTTGCTTTTGTTTCCTTTACCGGTTCTCTATAAAACCTTTTTGGGTCATCAATGATTTGCTTGCTTTGTAGTTTTACTTTACATTTGTCTGAATACCGTCTAAATGTTTCTGCTTTCATTGATGTTTTAATTTATTACTGAAAATAGTGCAGGATAAATCCTGATCCTTTCTGATATTGTGTGCTGCTTTTAACACATCAGTGTTTCTAAGACTTTTGGATGACCTGTTACCTTTTCTGTATTCTTCTAACAGTGATACTTCTTGTCTTAGTTGAGTTACAGTTTTGCTTATTTGATGTCATTCTACTTGTTCTATTACTTTCTTTTTTACTCTATAGTTCTGTGGTAACACTTTATCCATTATTCGTTTAGGTGCACAGTAGCATCTTCTATTTATTTCTGTTATATCACATTCATTTCTTTTAGTAATTCCAACTACTGTGTTAATCTAATTTGCCAGTTGGCTAGCATTTTGGGTTTTAGTCACTTTTTATAATGTATTTATTTTATCTATCTTAATATGTCTGTCCATCTCTATTAAATCAGGTAGCTCTTTCATTAGATCATTCTCTTCTAGACTGGTTGCATTTCCTTTAATTTCTGTTTCCTGCTCTTTCCTATGCTGTGCAATTCTGATGGGACATTCATGCGAATCTCCTACAAAAGGTTCCAGAACATTGCCCTGTGGGATATCTTCTTCAGAGGCATCTCTCTACATCTGTTGGTCTTCTAGTTGAGGAATCATTGCTTCATCATGTTGTAACGTTGCCTGTGTCATTGTTTCTACACAAAATTTCATGTCACAGTTCATCTCTCACTTCAATTTCTGTTTGTTTAATTTTCAATTATCCAACCTTCTTTTTATCACATTCCACCAATCTTATTTATTGTGAAATGTACCATATATTGGTGTCTTTACCTTGTATTGCTCATCAAGTATCTTTGCAAGTGCATTTTTTGTAGATTAGGTGTGGATTTCTTCTATGTATGAATATTGTGTCGTATGAAATATTTTTCTTTCTCGTGTTTATATTTATTTTAGTAAGTTTTTATAACTTTTGATAACCTCTGCTTTTTGGTCTTTAAGTTATATCCTGATCTTTCTCTATTACTTCCTTTTCCAGGTGGCCAAATATGTCTTCATCTAGGTAATGTCTTGCTCTGATGTTTTTCATTAATGATCTTGCTTTATTATCTATACCTTTTAACAGTTGTTCTTGTGCAAGTGTTTTCCTTTTCTCTGATTTCTTTCTTACTCTTGTTACATATCCTCTACATGGAAATTCTGGGTTTGTTGCATAATAGTAACACTACATAATCTCTTTTTTTATCCTCAGCAATCCACTTTGTCTCTATACATTTTGCTTGTCCTGAGTGTTTTTTTACTGTTTTTTTTGCAGAATACTACTTCTTTCTGGTGAATTGGAATGCTTCCATATTCTGAGGATTTTATTTTTAGCCCTAGCATCAGTGCATACACCAGAAGTTGATAATTTTGTTTTTTCATTTTATGATCTAACTTTCTCCATTATATATAAAATACAATCTCCATATCAGTGCCATCTTGGTGAAATTTTGTAAAAACAGCATCTAACACATGAAGATACTGATCAAGACTTGAGAGTAAGTTCAACCCCAGCAATACTACTCTCCTTCTTTTGCTGATTTCATCTCTCAATTTGGATCCTTATGTAGAAACACACATGCCACAAAGGAGGTAATCCAGTCCCTGTAAAATGATTAAACATATTCATTGTGTCCATTCACACCATATTGTGTGTGTGTGTGTGTGTGTGTGTGTGTGTGTGTATGTGTGTGTGTGTGTGTGTCTGTGTGTATTTAGTTAGTATATTCAGACAATAAGAATGCACATTGACAGGTGTTTTTTTTTTGATGAGTAGAACATCAGTGAAACAGCCTGTGATATTGTGAACCACACCCTCTCCAGATTCAAAATATCTGAGATTATAATGTGTCTACAGATTCTGGGAACCCAGATAGTCTATAGGGCTTTTTTGAAGATTCTAAGATGGACTAGAATTGCATTCTCCTGTCCCAGCCTCTACAGTTTGAGATGAAGCATGTCCTTCCCATGTGCCAGTCTCTGCACCTTTTTGCTACATACCTAACTTCATCTGTTGTGATAGAGACAAGTAATGCTTCCACCTGTAGTTCTGTTAATCTAGGGAGTCTAAGCTTCTACAAGTATTGATTTACTTTTTCTGCTAGTGTCCTTGTCTTCTAATCAGTCCTATATTACATCTCATAACAACAGACACTTCAAGGCAAAACTATTTCTGGAAGGCAGTAAAGGCAGCAGTCTCATGCATCCTCACCTTCCATACTGCTGTTTTTGCCTTCCTTTATCTCACTTTAAATGCTAATCACTGAGATACAGGAAAGATTTTAAAATGTTTTGCATTTAGCAAGCATGAAGCTAGATCTGCCTTTTATCTCTTGTACTGAATTTCTTACTTGAGAGGTCACCTCCAAACCATCCACTCAACCTATGCATATAAATAGCTTTTAGACTGGCCTTACAATGAAAATCTGTCTGGTCTCTTATCTTTTGGTGGTATATCCGGTATTCCTATCTAAAAACTATCTTTAAGGAGTTCCATTCTAGCTGAAAAAAACATTCTGCTATCCCACTTAGATCTCATTTTTAACTAATTTGTTATGAAATAAAGTATAAAACATATCACTATATCAAGTTGCATTCGGAATATCAAAGATAGATGGTCAAACAGGCTAACTGAATGCTTTGTAATGGCTCAAACATATATAAATATTCCCTGGTTATACTTGTCCTTAAGTAAGAGTAATATATAAGGAGAAAATCAGGTAAAGATCCCATCTGGGAGACAGAACCCCATTTACATAGCAACCAAAGCCATTCCAGAAAAACCTACCCCAGAGGATACTTCAATATTTCTATGTTTAGCTTTCATGTATCTGGTGTCTGTACTCTTGTAAATATTCTTAGTTCCTACACTTGACATCTAGTAGGTGCATCTTCATTGTGGACCTCCTTGTGGAACACAAACACTTGTGTAAGATAAGGACTCTTTTGAATGTAGTTTGCTAGATAAAAATACATTATTCTCTTTGTATAAATCTAGAAATGCAGCCATATTAAAGCAGGCCTTTATATTTTGCATGCAGTTTCAGTAAATGCACTTTCAATCAGCGAAACTAGCCTTCAGTCAAGAATACTGATAATAATAAAATGTGTTAGAATGTGCAATACAATGAGTACAAACAGATCTTGTTTAGATGGTTTGAGACTTGGAAACAAGGTTAAAGAGGTGTGTAGAAGTAACAGGGTTTTGGTATTACTAGGAGATACTTCAGACACATTTAGTTAGTTCATTTGGACTGATATGCAGAAAGTCATTGCAGTGCAGTCCTCAGAAGTTTGGTACAGACACTCAAGAGTGAATGCCGAAGTCAGGTTAAATATCCAGCATTCCAGAATATTAATTATATTATTCAGGTAGAAAGGAGTATGAGTGCAGAAGCTACGGACATAATTATCAGCACTGTTATTGGGGACAGTAAAATCTGACATTCTGAATACAGAATTTATGGACAGTCCCCAGGATTCATGAAGCTTGCACCAGGTGCAGGCGTAGTGCTGGCATTCTAACACCAAATATGGCCGCCAAGCAATTCAGGCATGAGCTGTTTCCCCGTGCACTACCTGCATACACTACGCCCGCACACCTCCCAAGCCCTGTATGCTAATCACCCCATGTGCAGCAGTGTAGCATGCAAATAAAGGTATGTAGCGATTCAGGAAATGGTTCA
The DNA here is from genome assembly GCF_019279795.1 of Protopterus annectens. NCBI lineage: Eukaryota > Metazoa > Chordata > Ceratodontiformes > Protopteridae > Protopterus > Protopterus annectens. The sequence continues at coordinate 1,579,844,260 of NC_056731.1, read as the reverse complement.
GGTGTAGTGTAAGCATGCAGAAATTTAAACCGTAGAAAACGGTTTACATTTTTGCAAACATAAAATCGGAGCCATGACAGCCGACCAAACATATGTATTATATTGTTAATATATGCCAATGGCTAAATATATAGCCATTGGCATAAAAAAATGTACAAAATATAAACTTAACATTTAACATATATAGTCGCACTATCGTGACGTGGAAGCGCAGGACAGCTGTGCGCAAAGGGGATTGCAAGGAATATATAAAAATATAGAATAAAACTGCAATGAAACACATATCACGATTTCCCCATAGTAGTCAATGGCAGGCATGCTACACCATACTCATGGCACAAGGGATGCTAAGAGGCAGTGACAGTGTTATGCTCAGTAGCTAAGAATTAGTAGGCAATGCCATGCAAATGAAAGGAGTAATAGTACATTTAAGATTCCCCGCTGGTGTAAGGATGCACCTCACAGCGTAGCGTTATAACACCGAGGTGAGCCCTTGAGATAAAGATGACATCAAGAGAGGGGTGTTTAGCCATTGCTGTAAGCACATTGGAGCATTGCTAAATTGGTTTGCCCCTAGCTATGCAAAGCTGCAGGATAGGGGGGTGTTGAATTGGCCATAGCTATGCTTAGCTGAGAGTACACAAGGTAACTGAGTATGCATGTGAACGCAGATGAAAACGCACATAAACCCGGTAAATGGGTATGCGCGGCCCGCACTGCAGCTGAAACAGGAAGGATATAGGAGAGAAATAAGGAAATGCTGCAGCAGTGAAACTGGAGTACAAATGACTAATTAACACCTAGGAACCTACAGTGGGTCATTGACAACAGCTAACAAGGCTGCAAGCAGCTACCTGCAGAACAGGGAAGGGGAGGGGCTGTACTGCAAAGAAAACAGCAAAGTGTCAAAGCAGAACAAAGATGATATGCCATATATCATCTACAAGGCACACTTCGCCATGACTGGGTAGGAAAAGTACAAAATAAGAAAGACAGCAGGTGGATGCATGCCTGATAATGGGAGGGGATCCAGGTCTAAAAGTGAATTAAAGGGCAACAGATTAATCAAGGCAGGCAAGTAGATCTCCACAGTAAAGGCCCCACACTTGCAGTACTCATTACAAAACTGATAATTAAGACACACTGCAGCTGGAATAGCTCATACACACCCACTGACATCAGCAGCATCCATAGCACAATACTATAAAGTGTGATAGCACCTCACACACATTTGTGTATTCCCATATACTCTGCACCAGTGGTGTATACAGATGGGGAACTTTTATTATGTACATGTTAGGGGCTGCCATAGCTTTGATACACCAGCATATGTTGGAGATTGAAGGTGGTGTGGAGGATGATGCACATGACCACCTCAGGCACCTGATGATGAGGAGATTGTTCAGACCCGGGGTAACCTACCAGGGAATACATGATCTGAAGATAGTAGAGCATTACAGGGTGGACAGTGACATCCTACAGCAACTTGTGGAGTTGTGCCGGCCACGCCTCAGAGCCAGAACAAACAGAGGGGAACTCATCCCAGTGGATACAAAGGTATGTGTAAGCCTGAGAATACTAGCTACAGGTATCTTTCAAAGACCAACTGGGGATATCATGGGGATCTCGCAGGCATCAGCATCCAGGGTACTACACCAGTTCCTGGATGCCATGTTACCACATGCCAATGAGCACATATACTTCCCCCAAACTCAGGAGGAGTTGGTCAGCAATATGCATCTCTTCCACCGTGTGGCAGAATACCTGGAGGTACTGGGTGCAATAGACTGCACGCACATACACATCAAGTCACCACCCGGTGAGCAGGGTAGGCGCTACATAAACCGCAAGGGATACCCTTCCATCAACTGCCAGGTCATGTGCAATGCCCAGGGCATTATCATGGATGTGTGTGCTGGCAGCCCTGGAAGCTATCACGACTCCCACATCTGGCATGCCTCACAGCTGTATCGGTTATTTGCCAGGGGGGACATCCCAAATGGCCACCTGGTGGGGGATGCTGGCTATGCACTGGAACCATGGATGATGACTCCCATCAGAAATGCACACACACCCATGCAGGAATGCCATAATGAGGTGCACACACAAAGCAGAATCATCATAGAGCGTGTGTTTGGGATGCTGAAATCACAGTCCAGTTGCTTGGACATATCTGGTGGAGCCTTGCAGTACTCCCCAGGCACATGTGCCCACATCTTCATAGTATGTGCAATGCTACACAATATGATCCAGCTGAAACAGCTGCAGCAGGGACAGAATGGTGAAGGCGCTCACAGCCCACCACCATTGCCAAGGACCCCGCAGGCACAGAGGTACTCAGACCACAAACACCCTGAGCCAACCCCAGTAGGCAGATGGAGGCGTGCCCAGTATGCCCATGCCTCGGCAAGGAGGGAACGTATAGCACACACACTGACAGTGTAGGCACCTAGGGACTGACACCTTTTACCACCTGCACACACAGTAGACATGGATGGCACACACACAAGACTACCTGTAAATTGTCATGTATAGGCAGTCTACTGTGTGCATCCAACATAGGCAGCCCTCAACTATTGCACAGACAACTGCCATTGGCACAAGGTAAGTCAACACCTGGACAGTAAATTAAGTTATTAGCATGTGCTGATACTGTATGTATAGGTTCATAGGTAGGTACTTGGCCAACTGCCAGAGGTCATTCATAAGCCTAGCCAAAATGTGTCAGCTTTTACCACCCCATTGATTCATTAACTGTCTCTCTGTGGAGCAGAGCCAATGGCAGGATCCCTGGGGTGCATCTACTGTTCCCCATCCACCTTTCAAGGTTTCTCTTGCAGAGTGTTAGTGAGGGGCTCTGTATAATGCAGTTAGGGATGTTGTTCCAAAGTATGGGGAGTGTCTGTGACAGGAATCCATCCCTCCAGCATCTTTCAGTTATTGTTTGGCAAGGTTCAGCTCACTACAGTGTGTGGCTCACTGTGACATGGATTCCCATAGGTTGAGCATATTAATTAAGCCTGAGTTCGACATGGCTGTGTTGGCTAGCAGAGATCATCTCTGGGTAAATGAGATGCCATTGAGTAAATCAGGAGTTTATTCAGTCTGGCTGCATAGGGCGTATGTTTGAGGCCAGTAATCCCCTTGGCAAAGTACAGTCATGGACTTTCCAGCTGTTGGAAGTGTCTTCTGAGGTACATCCCAAATGGGTTATTATACCCTATGATGGGACTGATGAGTGATGAGCAAAGGAGCACTATAACCCCAGTATGTCTAGATGGGAACCCTTTAGTAATCAGATGGCCTACATAGAAGGATGTCCTAACTACTTTGGAGATATGATTGTCAAAGGGGAGATCACTATCTACCTTAGTCCCCTGATACCCCATTACCTCGTCTGTATTAAAGTGGCTGCCACTTATGTGTTAATATGTGGGTGCTTAAAATTCCACAATGGAATGACCATGCAGTTAGTGGCACTTGGCTGGAGGCCATGACTTTGACACCCTGTGTCGGTCTCTGTGAGGCCTCTTGAAGGATGTCTGTGTCAGCTGGACTATCAATCATGGCTCCCAGTTCACAGTCATTGCCAACCATGGTCTGCTGTACTCCACCTGTGTTTGCCTGTACCTCTGAGAAGTATATGCCAAACAGTAGGGCTCCCAGGACTGAGTCCTGTGGGACATCAGTCGTGACTGGTCAAGAGTTGGACCTGGAGACCGCTAGTCATACCATGTGGGTTCTGTGTGTAAGCCCATTGGCAACCCAACCTGTGATGTATGGGTGCATGTACAGGCTGGTGTGTTTATCAATAATACCTGAGTGGGGCATGGTGTTAAAAGCCTTTGCGAGGTCCAGGTAGTATGTGTGAACCACCTCTCCTGTCATCTAATGTCTTGGTGACTGTATGTAAGATGTCAAACAGGTTCAGTAGCCATAAACTGCACTCAACCAAGCTGACCTGGGTTGGGTCACGTGTTTGGAGGTTACCAATGTCTTTGTTAATGAGTGCCATGCGGATGCAATCCATACCATTGCAGACCAGGCTAGTCAGGCTTATGGAGTGGTAGTTACCATAGTCAATTGTGATTCCACCTTGAGGGAGTGGAATAACTGTTGCCACGCGTCATTGAATGGGCATGTAGCCTGTGGAGAGGCTGAGGCTAAAAAGCTTAATTAAGTGGGGGGGGTCAGGTTGTCTTGTACAGTTTGCAAGATGCAGTCTGGGACAACATCTGCCTCCATTGATGCTGTGTTCTGCTGTTAGAGAGGGCCATTTCCACCTGTGTGCCTCTGATGTGTGGGATACAGTACCTTTCGGGTAGTGTTGTGGGCTCTTTAGGGGGTGAAGTATACACTGAATGTATCTGCAAGGATGTTGGCGATATCAGTAGGGTCAGCATATTTTGTGCTATATTTCACTGGCACAGTGCAAATCTGTGTGTCACCACTTAGATACTTAACATAGCCAAAGAAGGCTTTGTGGTTATCTTTCGAATCCTTGCGTATTTTCCTGCTGATGTTAGCCTTGGATGATGTCATGAGGGACCTATGTATCATACTAATAGTGGTCACGGATGTCTGCCCTCCATGGGATTTGCTGTTTGTCTGGAACACTGTCCTACTTCTGTAGTATAGCCTGTTTATTGCAGGGGTCCACCAGACTGGTGTCCTTGTCTAGGAGGAGTGAGTCTTGTTTTACCAGTGATGGCATGATCCATACATCCATGTAGGTGCTTATAGATTGCATTTGTAAATCTATCTGTATCTTGAGCAGTGTTCCCCCTTCGTGTGGGGGCTGCAAAACCCCCCACCGCTGTCACTAGTAGTGAAAATTTAGCTGAAGGAAAGGTATACACTGTGGTTTCCATGGGTGGGGAAGATGTTTGGGTGTGGAAACAGTGAATAGTTCATGGTCAGATCTAACCAGTGACCGGTTAACCTCTGCTGCTGCACCTGTTGCCCATGTTGGTGATGACCATTTCTAGTATGTTTCCACCTATTGTTAGGGAGGTTACCACCTGATACAGGGCATATGAGGTGATAAATTCCAGGACGCGCTGGGCCTGGAAGTGAGTACTTGAGTACATTTCCCAGTTAATGGTATGGTAGTTGATATCAACCAATGCCAGGGTGTGCGTTAGTACTGTCATGTTCTCCACTGTCTCCAGGTAGGTGGAGTGGTGGTCCTGGGTCATGGAGGGTGATCTGTAGCAGGCCACAGCTTACATTGTAGTTGTGGCTGATGTTAGCTGCACATGGATGATCTCAGAGGTATCATGCTGCCCCACTAGCCTGGAGGTGTAGGTATCCCTGATGAATATGGATACACCCCCTCCATGTCTGTGTCAGTACATGTTCTGTGGCTGAAATGTGTGGTATGGATTGTAGTCTGGTAGTGCTGGTGTGCTCTCAGGAGCCTTAAGACAGGTCTCAGTTACTGCACAGATGTTGACGTTGTCCATCTTGAGGAGTGCTGTGAGTGCATGCATGTTGTGATCACAAGCCCTGGTGTTGAGTAGCATAACTCTCATTGATTCTGCTATTGTGCTGTTTACAGAGCTGGTATTCACCTTTGAGACACTCCTAAAAAAGGCACCAAGGGGTTGCCAATAGCCTTGGCCAGTATTCCAAAGCCTAAGGCTGACACATAAGCTGGTATGGTATTGTTGCATGCATGTTTTCCATCTGTGCTTGTTTCACATCTCTCCTGTAGGTAACCTACTGGTAAGCAATAGAAAGCCTTAAACTTATACAAGTCTTCTAGCTTCCAAGATAGGCTTTTGGAGTGACTAAGCATCAGTGTTCTGTATGTTCTTGCTGTACTTAACTGTTTCCTGACTACATGGTGATTTCTCACTGTATATTGCGATCTGAAAGTCTGTTTATTCACATATTATGGCTGTGATGGCCTGCACTTTAGAGGTTCACAGATAGCCTACTACCTATCTGCCCAAGGGCAATTAGAAGCATAGCTACAGTGTGTTGCCTTTCTCCGCATCATTGATGAAGTAACTGAGCCTCTGTCAAGCATAGCCAATGAAGCAATTCCAGGCAGAGTTGCCGGAAACTGTTTAAGACTGGGGTGGTGGAGGGTTATAGGGGCTCTTAATGATCTAAAGAGGGCATGTTAATGTGACAATTCAACACCATTCAATTTCCCCAACAGGTCTCACAGCTATCAAACTGGATTGGCTCCCCCACTCCCTGGCTGTATGGTTCTGGGACACATGATCCCAGGGGTGTATATTCTGTTACCCATTCACACAACAAGGTTTCCCTTGAAGTGTGTCAGTGAGGGGCTATGCCTAATGTAGTTAGGAATGTAATGTATTGTCTCACATTACATTTGTTATATGTTGTTATTTCAAAGGTAAGTGAAGCTCAGTGGGTTTGGGGGCCTCCACCCTTTGCTTAGCCTAGCTTACACATAGAAATCATCTAAATAGGAAATAGGCGGAAGCAACGTTAATGTCAATAGTGTAATGGTTACAGCATCTGCATAGTATCTGTGCATTTGAGGTCCCAATCCAAATAAAGTCAGGGATGTTTATCATGTTAAAAAGTATACCTTAACCACAGCTTGCATATATAGGTAGCAATCATCTGTATAATAAACATTCGAAACAACCCATATAAACTCATGTGTGTTGGAGAGTACAGTAAACAGAGAATGTAATGTTATGTAAGCACATAGTGAGATTTTACTTCACTGAAATGTATATATCCTGAGTAGTTAGTGGATGTGGCGGTGTTTGCGTGCACAGGTTATACGTTACAAAGTTTGTTTAACTGTGTTTAACTGCTGCTATAATGTCACACAAACACTTTTAAACATGCTTACAACTGCTTAAATTAGCCTTATTCTGGAGTAAAAAATATTTTTAAAGCATTGCAGGTGTTGAATCCTGGACCACACACACTATAGTCATGGGACTTACCACTAAGCCATCTGAGGAGCATACATGTTTCACAGTCTTTAGACTACACCTTATACCATATGCATTCCGCTGTAATGATCACAAATGGGACAGTCACTTTGTGTACATATGTACAGTACATTGTAATGTACTGTAGTTTGTGAACCAACACATGCAAGTCTACATATGTATTAGTGTTACAAATTAATACAAAAAAAAAAAAAAAAAATATATATATATATATATATATATATATATATATATATATATATATATATATATATATATATATATACAGTGATGTCTGCACATAGATATATATATATAAAGATATATATATATATATATATATATATATATATATATATATATATATATATTCATATTATATATATTCTGCAATTACATCAATAGCCATATATATAAACATCAATGAACACACTTCGTGACACAGAAGCAATCCAAAGGAATTGAAGTGTACACAAAACACATGCAGCTCTGGTATTATCTTCTTCTTCTTCTTCTTCTTCTTTCGGCTGCTCCAATTAGGGGTCGCCACAGCAGATCAACTCTGGTATTATAACTATTAATATTAACCTAATTCACCATAGAAGGGATGGTTGTTGTGTATGTGAAGATTGGGGTGGGGGAGGAATGTTGGGTAATGAAATCATGCATCAAGGAGAGTCTGGGTCGGATGTTCAATAAGTGCACTGGATGGGGCATACATGGAGTATGGGGACAATATAAAAAAGAAACAAAACAAGAACCATTCTCATTGAAATACCTAATTTCACAAACATATGAACATTAACATGTATCAGACATATGCACCAGCTGACTGTCACATTTGTTTTCAGTAGTGAGGAATGCCTGTAGTAAAATGTATATTCTAAACACCATAAGATTTGCACCTGTCTCAGATGCTTTAGTGGTAAAGTCAGTGACTGTGGTGTTCATGGTCCCGGGTTCAAGACCTACAAGGGCGGTTCATAGGTTGGTATTAGGCTATTGGCCCTAGGGCCTATACAAACCAAGCCATAACAATTCCCTGGCTATTTCTTCCTACACTATTTACTTCCCTGGACCCCTGTATAGCAGGGTGACTGACATGATCCCCGGGGTGAATTTCCTTTCTCCCATCCAATCATCAAGGTTCCTTTTGAAGAGGGCCAAAGAGGTGCTCTGCTTAAGTTATTCTGAGGGCCAGAATAAGGGCTGTTGGAAGCAGGTGGATTAAAGCACTTTTAAGCAGTTGTAAGCGGGTTTCCATGGGTTTGTGCGACGGTAAGTGGCGCTTAAACACGGTAAACGGAGAAGTGCTTCACAGGTTTAACCGTTGCTTAACATCGCGCAGACGACAGGCAAACCTGCTTACAACCGGTTAAATGTGCATTAATCACACTTTCCCTACCAGTGCCTACTCTGAGAGGTAAAATAATAACACCTTCCAGGATTAGAACCCACAACCATGTACTCCATCCTCAGCGTACCCTACCACTAAGCTACCTGAGATGTATCTATCCCAGTTCTGTATGCAGACAGTTTAAAACACAAAAGGGAGGAATGTGTTGAAATAGGACAACCTGCCATGTACCCAGTGAAAGGTGCATACTCATATATATATATATATATATATATATATATATATATATATATATATATATATATATATTATATATATATATATATATATAGACAGAGAAAGAGAGAGAGAGAGATACATAGGACATGTTGATATATACAGATCTACATATATATGTAGATATATAGATAGGTTAAAAACATCTACACATCTATGGAGGTACAGATAAACGTATGCACACACACACACACACACACACACACACACATATATATATATATATATATATATATATATATATATATATATATATATATAGACATACACATACATACATGTGTGTAGACAGCATCCGAAGTGTTCATATCTGAGTATAACATGGACCATAGCAATCACATATTCCGCCCCCCTCCTCCCCCAAACAATATGAACATAACATATGAAGAGTATATGCCAATACACTATTACAAATATGTTCTATGGACACAGTCACCAACACAACTGCAATGACTGCAAATATCCATGACAGAAATACACAGACAGCTTTCATTTAGCAAAACTTTATTACATTCCAATGTATTGCCAAAAGGAGTTTAGGACTAACAGTACCTGCATGCTATACAGGAAGCATTTAACAGTGCCTTAATGAATCAGCCTGCAATTACCATAGTATTACTCCACTAAGGGATAGGTGTTCACATAGGGAAAGAACACCCACATACATATAGAAGTTGTATAAAAGGGGTTCCTACACACCTGCACGTGCTATGTACACCCACCATCTACCCCACAACCAAAATAATTACATCAGTACATACTGTCATACCATAGCCAATTATTCAACTACTGTACAACATCTGCTGAAACCTTAACATACCTGGACACAGACACACTAACATGGCCCTGTGTGAAATAGTTGCTGTTATACAATTGAACAGCTGCTGATGTTACAGGGTTTGTATGAACTAATCCCGTTTCAGAGGGTTGAAAGGTTCGTACAACAGGAAGTTTTACAAAGTACTGATTATCAACACAGTATGATACACATTAACACCAAACTAAATATGTCTGGTAAGCACACTGTAAACCCCCTAACATTATATGCATAGCTATGCAGCCTTGAGCTGGTCAAACATCCTGGCCAGACTGAAATATATGCAGAAGGTTTAGGTACAGACAAACCCTGCCCAAGTAGCAATGTCCAGAAATATAACAGCAGTACTCACATTTAGACCAAATCCTCTAGGCATTACACACAATATATTACTGTTCGTCTCCATACAGCTGTTGCAATAGATTTCAAACAACATTTCCAGGCTGTATTCCTCACAAGTAAGGCAAAGGGACAACTCCCAAGTGGAGTACTCAGTTATACTCCCCTGTTGCCATAGTATTGGCTAAGGCAGTAGCAGCGCAGCTGTTGTGCATGTAATTAGCTACTTAGGAACACCAATTGGTTATCAGGATAGCACATGTTACTGATCTGTAACTATAAAAAGTTGCCTTGTCACACGTTCAAACCATCTGTATGTACCTGTAGGACAGTACAAAACACTGAAAGACAAACCGAAAACGAGTATTATACTAGTCAATAACACCTCTAATTACTAAGAAGGTATGTATAACATGTAGTATGTCTGTGTATGTAGTACCTGTTCTGTAAGAATTACAGTGTAATCAAAGCATATAGTGGAAATAGCTATCTTGTAGCGATGTATTGTTGAGCAGTAGTAATGCTTGTACTATTCTATGTGTGTACTGCTGTAGGTCACTAGGCAAGCTCTTCATTCTCCACAAGGGATGCTATGGGCTTGGTACTCACCAATTCGCTTCCAGCCACTGTCAGTGTCAGGATTGGTCCAACTAGTATGTGCTATAACAGGGGATAGTATATGTTGGTATATTGTAACAGTAGACATATGTATGGGTGTATAAGTAAGATGAACATGTCAAAGGTGGGCTTACTGTGCAAATATGGTTTGCATTGTGGGATATTGTGCCAATAACTTTGTAATGTACAGTATTTTAGGCAGATCTGTATTCCATTCTACATAGCATTTATGTTATGTTATACAAACAATAGTTATGTCTATTGGCAATTACAATACTCAAAAACAGGATACATATCACTTGTATTCATCTGACAGTTTGGCAGCATGATAGCAAAGATAATTGGAAGAGCTAGGTAACTATCCATGCACATAACACATGTAATATCCACCTCTCTAGTATCATTTGCAAGCAATAACAGCTGTGCATGTGTACATGTTATGCAAATGTGTAGTGACCATTGTTACAGGGCTGGACCTCTCTAGTATCATTTGCAAGCAATAACAGCTGTGCATGTGTACATGTTATGCAAATGTGCAGTGACCCTTTTTACAGGGCTGGGCCAAATGGCTATGTGCACACCTAAATAGAGTGGATATTGAGAGTAGAGACACAGTGGTTGAACTAGCAGGTTTGTGTAGCCTAACCTCTCTTTGCCAACGTAACAGCCACTTGCACATATTGTATGTAAGGTAGTGCACAGTCCTGGTAATGAAACAGGTTGCATATCATCATTAACTCCAGTGTAACATCTGCAGTAGGAGTGTAAGATGTAGGAGACTGCTGCCCATGTGTAATAGCTGCTTCATAGGTGATGGCTTACACTATCTGATTATATCCTGATCATGTTGATAGTGGCATCAGATTCTATTGATACAAGACTCTGTTTGGGGAGTGGGTGTCTGTGCCCAACAGAGGTCATGGTCCTGGTGGATATGTGAGTATATACCCAGAGAAGGAAACAGACCTGTAGACACTTGCATCATCTGTAATCAACTATCAGCATGTGATGTGCTCCTCAGAGGAGGATTGCTGCTAAAGGTAGCTACAATGTTTCCGTAATAGCCAGTGTTGTCACATCCATAACACAAATAATTACATGTGCGCATCACTGTCTAAAACATCTTCATAATAATAAGTAAACTAAATACAGTACTTGGTACTCGTAGTACTGAATGCTCATACAGGCATGTCCACTAGTCAGCTACTGGTGTTTACTAATGTCAGCTTTGTGCATGTGGCCATCTTGGGGGAATGTAATCTCTGTGCCATGTACACTGCCAAACCCACCTAACACCACACCCCACACATTGTCCAGGATGCAGCTACAGGGGTAAGCTGGAAGGCAGTCCTGTCTGCAGCCATGACTGGACTGGACAGTCATGAGGTGTAGGTTAACACATGCAGCTCATCATCACAACCAGAGCATACCCTTACCAGAACACAGTAAGGACACGCATACCCTTACCAGAACACAGTAAGGACACCCAGACACACTACCAGAAATCACACACATTCACAGACGCATCTAAGTATCTGGCCAAACAACTGTCCTCCCAAGTTGGAAGAGACAGACAATGAAATACACGAACTGTATGACAGTTTGCATAATTGTGCCACACCTCTGAACACATGACTGGAAACATGCCCAACAGTACTCATTTGTGAATGCAAACTCTAGCGGTATGTTACACACCGACCTATACGAGGGTATACATACTGTCAGCTGCCTGTCTGCCATGATTAGCCACATACTCATACACTCAGTCCCCCCTTTTGAACTATACACATGGCTCTGGCATATTCCATGTTGTTGTGCAGGACCTGTGATGCAGTAGCCTGGACTGCATGGAAACACATGTAGGAACTGTCAGGTCTTGTAGCCCATGCAGGTATGTCCCAAGGCCTGGATAGCATTCTGCTATTGGCCAGAATGATACTGCAGTATAGTGACAGAAGGATTGTATTCCACAATTGTCTAATGTAGTGGTGCAAGTCAAAGGGTATCCAGTATCTGTCTGCCTGGGATAACAAGTTTGACAGACCATGAGGCCTGCACCTGTCACCCCTGGGAATCTGGATACTGCCTAGGGCTCATGCTTCCCCTATAGTGCCTTTATCATGCACAGTTCAAGTGAAGGTTCACTGGTGTTACAGGGACAGCCAAGCAATAAACCGCAGGTCTCGCTACTCAATGATACATGTCAGAAACACTATATGGACTCACATATGTCAATCCCTAACATGGAGAACATATCTGTGCTAAGACATGTTTCAATGCTCCGGAGAGCACACCTGCATGACCATGTTATAACACATACCTCACCTCTTGCCCATTATCCTTTATTGGAACACACGGGCCACAGGTTAGTCCATATTCCTGACGGATGTGTAGACTCCCACGCTAGTTGCACTTGCATAACTTCAGATGCATTATGCTGAGCAACTACCTTTGTGCCAAAGTGGAATTCAAATTGCACCTTGCGACAGATCACCCACCATGCTGTGGATTTCCCAACTGTCATAATGGGCTGTAATGGGGAAGGTTAGGTTTGTGACAGAAAACCATAATAATGGCTACTCTCAACTATTCCATTATGAACTGGGAAGACTCCTCATGTACCAACACCTGCGCTCAATGCATGTTGGATTCCATCAACCCCAATAACCTGGATCACAATAGTCACACAAACAAGGCTAACAATATGCTACACATAGTCAGTCTCCAAAGCCAATGTTATGCTTCCTAAGAGCAAAGTGGTGACTGACATGGCACCCATGCAGATGGACAATGCATGTGCAAATGCTGAATCCTACACAAATGAACCTTAAGCAGTCACATATGTGCAGTGATAGTGCCATTGAAACAGAACCAAGATTCAACCAAACACAAACAAGAAGGCAAACTGGTGGTACCATGCTTTAAACTGTACCACAGAAGGTAGTAACTGTTGCAAGAGTGAACACACATGAGTGTAGGTGATCCCTGGCCAGCCTCAGTAAGATGCAGATACACCATATAAAACCACACAAAGCTACTATGAAACTAATCAGCCACATATTATGAGGCCAAGCACAGAGCATTCTATAGCTGTGTCATTAATAGTAATGGCAACAACAAGACCTGCCGTGCTGCACAGCACTATGGCATGGGAAGTACTGCACCTACAGAAATAGCACCTGTTCACCCAGATAGGGTCTTGGAGAACCTAAACTGACTCCCACCCCCCCAACAGGTACACATAATTATATATCAATGTACACTACAGAGCCTCTGCAATAACAACTATGCAGGTACAAGCTGCACTCTCTAAAGCCATATATACCAGCTTTCATGGGATCTGTCAGCATCCCAGGGTGTATCCTACAGAAATGTAAGAACAATCTGCTCTCCACATACACATCATGTTCAATCATAGCTCCATGTTAGGCTGTGTACACAGTGAATGGTGCACAGCAGCAGTTATCACACCCCACAAAGGGGGAGACACCATTGATAATGGGAAATAGTGCACTACTACACTGCTGAATCTGGTCTGTAAGGCCGTGAACCGTGATCAATGTATTTGATGTACTCAGTACAGATGTAGATGACAGTAACATTGATTTACACAGCATATCATGACCTTGCCAGGTCTTAGGACACCATCACCCATACTGTGTTCCAGCTACACTCAGGAAACTAGGTGTATATTCATATATCACAGGAGTGGTTGGCAACTGGACTGCTGGCAGAACCAACACTACAGAAGGTGTCTGACTAATACATGCACATCAAACCAGTGCCAGCCACAGTAATACAAGGTTCATTCCTGGTACTCCCCCTCTTTGTTATCTATACCACACAGACTAACACAGAAGGCATCTGCCTATTGATGTTTGCAAATGACTATGAACTAGGAGCAATAGTTGACTCAATGTGTGCTGCGTTCAACATACAGAATGGCCTTTGTGTGTCAGATGTGTGGTGTGTGACTTATGGCCACAGTCTGACAGCTAAGTATTGCATTGTCATACCCTATGTTAAAAATCCTGTACCCATGAACTACCACCTAGGCAGCAGTCGACATAATGGCAGCTGTGTGTATATGGGATACAGCTGGACAATAGTCTTTCCTTTGATAGTTATTTCACCACACCAGTCAGGTAGTCATATGTGGCACCCCTAATCATGACAGGGTTCCATCCATGAATATAGAGATAATTGTTCAGCCATATTCAACATTCATGTGACCCATAATAGATCACATATTTCCTTTAAGGGTTATTGCCCATGTGTAGATGGCCTATATTGACCTTCCCAATCCCTAGCTCCACTATGTAGCATGCAGCCTACCCTGAATAAAGCGATGTCCAACCTAGAGATGTTGGACATGCTACACTTAACACATCCTGATCCCAAATAAACACATACTTCATGGTCATCCACCTTTCTAGTACAAGGATTACAACATGGCTGACAGATCTCTGTCCCATACACTTTACATACTCTTGCCATACTATGCATCCCTGTCCAGCGAAGCTGCACATTGTCCCTCTCTGTGACATGGTGTGATGACCGCATGCCAAATATATCAGTAACCCTGTGGATCAGTTCTGTGGCACTGCTTGAACTGGCCATGGAAACTTACCTGTCTGTTGCCTATAGCTAGGTAATCAGTCTGCCTAGGCTCATAAATGACTGAGGGCATATAGCCTACTAGTTCACTATGACCATACATGCCATAGTTGATATCCAACCCTGCAAATACCATCAGGCTAGCTATTGTTCCATGTGTTTCACATGTGCAGCACAGGCAATACATGGCAGGATGCTACACAGCTGTACAGTGCCATGTAGATGTATATGGCAAAACACATACATGTAAAACATTCGGTGAGCAAGTCTGCAGTGTCACAGGTCACATCCCTAAAGGCTATGTATGACTATATATGTGACATATACACAGCATTAAGGTTGATTGCATTAATGTGAACACATCCAGGCATGTGCTGATAGGTAAAGACACTAGTACAGGCAAACAGACATGCCCACGTCAAGGCAACATCCACATGGAGTATGAGCAATGTCATCACATGACACATACATATATGGTGATAACATCACATCACCAGTAAGTGTCAAATGTGTGTGACTTAAACATGTCAGTGGTGTTAGCATCATGTAGATTTGCATAGACGTATTTGTAATCTTAATAAATGTGATACACATTTATGTTTAACTGTATTTCTGTACTTCTCTGTGAGTTACTGTGATCTGTCTCCATCATTATGTCTTCCAGGTATGCAGTGTAGCAGGCTGCCAGTATACACCTGCTTGGAGGATGAGGTCCTCATCCCATACCTCCTCGACAACCATTCAGCACTCTTCAGCCATGTGCCACAGGATGCACAGCAGTGGGATACCCTGTGGGAGAAACTCCGCAAAAGAGTAAATGATGTTGGCAGTCACAATTGCACCTATCAACAGTTGCGCCGACACTGCACCGACCTCATTGGATGGGCGAAACAGCATGCTAATGCAATCGCCAATGAACAAGGTGCAACATGTGGGGGCGCACTCACCCTGCCCCCACTCACATGTACCAAGGAGCTACTGGCCAACCTGGGGACACCTGCAGACCTCCATCCACAAGCTTTAGCTGGCATTTTGGAGGTGGGTGTCTCTCAACCACCGAGCCTGGAGTTGCCTGGTAAGTCACTACTGCACATATAACACAACTATATTTCACATAGTTACATGTGTTACTGTACAATATGTAATGTAACAATATATGCAAGGCATGTATGCACACATGCCACATACTATAGTCTGTCAGATGTGCATACTCCATAGTATAGTGTATTGTACTGGCTTATGTGCTAAAATGGACATTGCACCATGTAGCTATCACACAGGTGTGGATAATGATCTTACTGCTGTGACACTCCTGTTTAGGTACCTCTGGTGTTTTGCAGCGACAGCAGCCTGTGTCAGGCAAGATTATTATTATTTACCAAGCTTGATAATGCATAGATCATATTAATTGCATGCTATCTGCCATAGCACATGTACACATAATGTATGGTGGTCCTGTTAATAGACACTGATCAGACCTGGTTACCCATGTGAAACAACTGAAGACTATATGAAACACCTGCACTAAACCTTCCAAACTGTCATTGCCAGATATGTGGACAACTGTGAATACAATGGTGGAGGTGTGTTTCACTGTAGGGACAGGTACTACATATCAGCATTACATGTCGGGAATACAAACAGTACTGTACAGAGAGCATATGTGTGCACACACTCTAAATGTGTTGGAGCTGGAGTATGACCAGCCCACAGGATACACCCTTGTGGATTATACCCTTGCTATAAATGTCACACAATGTCATCTGCTATCTGGCATGTCCATGGCATGTAGTGGGCTGACTGCAACACTGCTCAACTATCCTGAAAACATGATATCTCACATCCCATACATATCACCCTTTGTCTGTATAACCCTGTCCTCAGTGGAGCATATGACATCTATGGGTGTATTTCATATGGGATATCACTGACATGTGAAATAGATGGCCATCACAACCATTGGACAGAACATGTGTACACATGGCCATGGAGGATGGCCAGAGACATGAAGCAACACACACAGTAGAAGTGATGTACATGTGTGTACACCCTGTTGTACATTGGCTCAACACAATACAACTATGTCCTTTGTGTAATGGTGATATTGAATATGTGAAACACTAAACATCATACAGGCCTGTGCATAGCTTGTGTAGGCATAACATGAAACCACCACATAACATGTCTTGAACATCTTGTGTGTGTCACAATATGAAAGCATTCACCTATACAGTATCCAAATACATACATGTGTTGCACAACATACACATACAACCACATCAGGCCACAGATACAGTACATTCACCTTGCTGGTATCAGACATCACTGTCATGCCTCATGTGTGTGAGGTACACAGATGGCATGTGGGACATAGAGTACTGCTAAGTTCGCCATGTGTGGGCATAGTTGCCAGGCATCAGTAATATGGTTGCAGATGTGCAGGGGTGTCATCTGTATATCCTTCTGTGACCTGTGTCACACATTCCACATTAGGGTTTAGCGTGTATACACCTCAGTGACGTGGGTCACATTCCACATTAGATATGTATTGTATGTGAACACAGTTATGTCTATGAACTGTGTCAGTAACTCACACTGTATAGCAATAGTGAAGCCACATGATGCCCTGCAATGGCTATGCACATCAGCTCAATGTGCAGTATGTCACTGCATATTTGTAGGGTGGACAGACAACATTGCTTTAGCTGAAGGCCCATGTTAGTATAACATGTCCCTGCATTGGGACACCTTTACCGTACTGTAGATTGGAAAAGACACCATTGTGTTACACAAGTACGCATGTCATTCAACATGTCAGCAGAAGACATGTCATACTACATGTGATTGGCAAGGTCATACGCCACACATCAGGCCGGTGTACTGTAAACCTGTGCTGGTCTGTGGCACCATTGCAAAGTAGGGACAGCCATGTCAAACATGTATGTACAGCCACATGCACAATGTCTGTAGACTCAGCTCAGGGATAGGAGGAATAATGTTGAACAAACATGCACTGCTTTGGGGGAGATATGCAAGCTAGGGCTCAGGCAAACAGGGCCGATGTACAAAGGTCAGTGATGGTCTGTTAACATGTGGTGTGTGTTGCACACACCATGGCAGTGCAGTGCAATGGTGCATAGTGAATGTATTGTGTTGCAGGTATGGGGCATAAGCTACTAATACAAATGGTGCAATACAGGTATGCATGCTAACCACCACTATAATTGTGTAAGGTGCATGCCGTCTGCTATAACACATGCATGTTGGTGTGTGCAACTCAGGAATGTATGATAACTACCACTATAATAGTCTAAGCTGAATGCCATCTGCCATATTACCTGCATGTTGCATGCCGTTGGGTGCCATAGCATGTGTCTGTGTTCTGTGTGTGTCTGTGTGGTATAACTTGTAAAGTACATTTCTTGTCTTTCCCTCATAGGTGTTGATGTAGGTGGATTGCCTTCCTGTGGTCCACCTGATGTTAGTGTCCCCACAGACTCTAGCAGTGATGATGAATGTATGATTGAGGCACAGGCAGGGTTGTCAGGGGCTGAATCTGTGCCATTGGTTGGCATTCCACCTGTATCCCCCTCATCCTCTCACACAGTACCCCTGCCTACACATACCCCATCACCACTGGCCATAGAGGAAGGACAGTTGGCATGTGGTAGCATGGAACAGGGAAGTGTGGAGACTATGGAAGGTGTGCCTGTACACCATGATCCCAGTCAACTGACTAGTGATGTCCCACACAGGCATTTGCCCAGTGCTGCTCGTAGGAGGACCACTGGCCAACATGCCCCTGTGAGACAAAGCACATCAGCTGGAGTCACCAGACACATGTTTTGGGCTGTAATGGAGGCACAGGCACGTGCTGAATGGCACAACAGAGAAGGTCTGAGGCTTCAGAGGTCTGCTGTCCATTCATTAACTGACAACATCCAGGCAATTGCAAATGCTCACCATCATCTTGCAGATGTTTTGGATAGACAATTGGGTGACATGGTGGGAGTCCTTGACCGTGGCATGTCAATTCTCAAGCATGGAATGTCTGTGCTGGAACATCTGATGGGAGTGAGGCATCAGGCACATGGTCAGCTACATCACCTGTTGAAGGTCTACGTGAACATGCTACTGCACATGCCCGCTCCCATAGTGGCGGTAGCAGCAGCAGTGCAGCTGGTGCTGTGCAGTCCACACCAGGACACAGCAGGCCACATACACATGGTCCTGGACGGTCCCAACAGGGACATGATTCCAGTGGACATGTGTCATCAGACAGTACCCAATGTGGACCTCTGCCTGGTAGTGCCCGTGCAACACCTGGCAGGTGCAGGTCACATGGCTGGACACTGTAAACTGTGAAACCTGCCTTGTACAGTCTGCAGCTGTTAATAATACCCCTGTGTAGGCCAGCCACATGCCAGACCTGTGTGCATGCATGCACACACACACCAGAAACAAATGTAGGGCACCTCAACACACACACGCATAACATCCACACATGCCCAATGATATCACAGACCCTAACATACACGCATGATGTCATCCAATGGCACAGCCTAGGCCTCTGGCAAATATTATCAACCTGTGCATATGATGATGCCTGTGCCACATCCCTGTCATCCACACCATCGGTGCAGGGACATGCTCATACAGTCTGATGCACAGGGTGAACATACTAGGTAGACAATTGTAGATTAATATTGTTGAGTAGTGTTGACAGACAGCAGACATACCATGTATTACAGTTTTAGAATGCATTTTGTACATTTGACAGTATGCATCATGTGTAACAACACTAACAGCATTTTGATCTTGATGTTCTGCCTTCCTCTTTCAGGTGTAGTTGCATGTGCCGGGGGATGTCAGTGTTTGTGGTTAGTGTCCCATATATACATGTGGACTATTCACAGGTCTGTATGACAATACCTGCATGCACTTTATAGCTTCCACATCACAGTTATAATCTCCCATGTTTCAATTATGTTTACTGTTCTAATGATCCAAGAGCATGATAGCTGTGTAGTAAGCTACTGTGTTCAGAGCCGTCACATCCATAGTGGGTGACATCACAGGTATAGTTACTTGGAGCGGGGAGGAGGTAAAAGAGTGGTATAGCGGATGACAAGGGTAAAGGCCAGTAGAAATAGTGGCTTCTCATTGGGAAGCAGTAATACCCGCTGCCATGACAGGATGAAAACACAGACACACCCACACACTCAGGGATTCACAGACACAGTGACACACACACACACAGTTGCCAGTGTTCGGATAAGAACCCCTGCCTATGTGCAAATAATCATTACAGTACTACGCAATTACAAGATGCGCCACAGATATTACACATGTACAGGTAGTCGGAATGGCTTATGATCGAGGACATCGACAGGGATACTACAGTGCAGTGAGTGTATGTGGGGAGGGGGGTTTATCAGTAGGCTATGTAACAACAAGTCGCACCCCAGGGTGTACATGTTAACAGATGGCTATAATGCCTGTCTAAGATTGATGATATCAACAGGGATACTAGATCGCATTTTTGAGTGGATGGGGGGAGGGGTCATTAACATTTCACTATGGTAAAATACAGCCTTACTCCAGGGACCGGACAGCCATACACACACACACACACACACACACACACACACACACACACACACACACACACACACACATACACAATGTGGCATTCACAAAGATATACACCCATGTCACACACATACAGACACTTGACATGTGTGAGGTTCAACCACCTGCCTATGCCTTTCTTTCTACACTTCACTCTGTACTGATGTCAACAACAGTGTTCAGGAGAATGAAAAACATTTGAGATGTATTCCCAAACATACGTGACATATATGGACACACACACACACCCACAACACCTGCCTATCTCATGATAGGTATTACAGAAGTACAGCACTATCGCATTCGCTACAAAGCATACTGACTCTTTTCTTTGCCAACTGTGCTGATATATGCACAATATATGCACAGGGGAGGTATTACTGTTACAGGTGTCAAGAGGTTTGCCTTCAGTGTCACCTTTACTGCATTCTACATTGTCTGTCTTCCACTTCAGTTAACAAAACTAGACCTTAGCAGTTACACAGGTTATTGTAGGAATGGTTGTAACACACCAGTGAGCAGTCCTCAATAATCATTCATCTGCAAAGTAGCCCCACCACTTAGTAGTCATGTCCAAACATCTGTCCATACCTCATGTACAGCTTACTGTACTTTGAGCATATCACCATATGCAGTTGGCAATGATGAGGCTGTATTGCAACAGCATGATGTACTAAGACAACAGTAACCTTCAAACATCAGACACTGCACATGCATGGAATCTAAACAAACATCAATACATGTACACATATGCGGTCTACATCAGTAAGTGGACTAGCAGGTCAAGAGGATACATTCCACACCTTCTCCATGCCATGTGTGAAACATAGCCGAGCATTACACCATAATGGATGTTGTATTCATGTACCTGTAGGACACAACCACCTTCCCTGAGTAGCCAAGTGTACATATATGACAACAGTACATATCGGCAAGACACACACAGCATTATTCCATGTCATGCTCCTACAAACTTTTACTTGACAGTGCCATGGTGAAGCCAGGGCACTGTAATGGTCAAAAGTGAGCACATCATATTTGCCACACACACCTCATGTTTACGGGAAGAGTGCCAGTAATGTGCTCTGTTAGAGCTAGGCAGTACACTCATTCAAGCATGTACGAGGTCTGTGGCTTGTAAACATCTCACCCCAGCATGTACTGGCTATTGTGGTACTAAGACTAATGTCCAGACAGCACACAGCATGCATGGCTTGCAATTGTTGACATGTGGTATATCTGCAAGCTGTGGGCACACATGGTTGTACATGTCATGAACATATCACCTGTGACTACTCAGGAACATACAGAGCAGAGCTGGATTTTCCTGAATTTGTCAATACAGGCCTTGTGTAGGTCCTATCATACAGTTATTTGGGTATGTTTGTAGGCACTGCATTAGGTGGACATGTCTAATGACATACATGCCACATGGGTTGTTGTATGATATGATAGATGTCATGGGTGACCAGTAGAGAGGGAATATGACCTCTGTTAACATAGATATCAAACCTTATGAACTGTTAGCATGCTATCTGCCATGTGCATGTGTGTAATGACTGTAGCCACCTGTATGTAGAAAGGATAATGAAAGCTATGGTAATGTCATTTATGTTGTATGAGTGTGAGATGTACATATCCAGGGCAGGTACAGTTAAGTCATATCCAACCATGAGGGTGTTGTTTACTGGTGTACAGCAACAGTCAACTGTGTTAATGCTGACAACATCAGAGGGACCCTGGTATGTGTACAACTGAGCTGGTTACAAACAGTGGTATTATTGCATTGCATAACACATTATGCAGCTGTGTCTGTACATGGGTACTTTGCACAGTTGATGTAGGCCTATGTACAGTCCACCAATCGAAGGTTATCAGGTGATCCACCATACTATGTCATACCACATATGGATCTGTGTTGGTAGTCTGGGGACAAGGTGGTGGATGTATATGAGGATACAACCTAGAATGCAGCATTTGCCACTGTCACCTGTACCTGACTCATCTGTGTCAGAGTAGTGGCCTTTGCATGTGAGTAGCCTTTTTGAATATGTGGACACCACCACCTGGAATGGTCCATAGCAGTGTTATGGCTCACATGTATGGATCTGAGTTATATGGTGGTAGTGCAATTGTGCACTACAGAGCCTTCAGCCAGGTGTTCCTCACTGCACAGATGTCAGTAGTCCCCATTGTAGGTTCTACATTGAGCAATTGGATTACAAAAAACACGCATCTAGCACTGGTTAGCATAAGCATCCAATGCAATTGTCTTGTACGTGTCGGGGTGTTATTTCTGTGTGTAGGACTTTTGCCTTTGAATGCGACTATACGGGTAAGTGCGACCTAGGCATTATCCACACTCACTTGAAACATGGATGCATGTGCTCTGTGTCGAAGGCTTGTCATTCAGTCATGACAGCCCGGAATGACAGACACTGGACAACCTCATAATAACAGCAGGAAATTGGCTCATTGTTTTGGTCTAGCAGTTGCCACTCGTACCATGACATCACTGCGAGTGGCAGTAATGTGGTTGGTAGCAAATGCCACATGTAAGGTGATGGACAGCAGCAGTCATTGTGTATATAACCATTGTGAGATATACTTAGTGTAGCAGTCCTGCTAATAATGACAACTACTAACACAGCCGGGAGAGGTCATCTTGACACTTGCACCTCAGTACCATTACAAAATGTGGCTCACACATTATGCTTGCACATGCCACTATTCCAAGTATAATGCCACTGTCCACACCCTGCTATCAATGTATGCCTTTCAGGGCAAAATGGTGTGTGACACATGCTGTAGGTAGCATCTGCCTGTGTGTCCCAGTTAACCTATTGTCTGTCATGTCCACACATGCATGCTTGTGTATACTTAACATATATATATATATATATATATATATATATATATATATGTCAGTACTTCATGTACATGTATGCATGTGTATCACACAGCACAGACACATATATATAATTTACGGACCACATAGAGGTATCTGCTAGTAAACCAGTATGATGTGCATATATACTGACAGGTAAGATGTATATAGCTGTAAACCTGTGTGTTTACAACAGGAGTCCATTACAATGTGTTCTGTACATGTAAGTGTATGAGCATGCACACTGTGGCCTTCTATGGTTACAATCGGAGTGTATACCAAACAACCCTGTGCTACTAAGTGCATGAGTATGTCCAGTATAATCTTGTGTAGTTGTAGTCATAGTGCATCCCAAATGGCCCTGTGCTACTAAGTGTATGAGCATGCCCACTGTCACCTTGTGTAATTGTAGTCAATGTATCCAAACAATTTATGTGATTCTATGTGTATAAGCATGACCACTGTGACCCTGTATAGTGATAGTAGTTGTCCATTCCACAGATGGGCATACTCCAGTTCAGGTTCTTGTTATGCTACAACTATACCTCTCAGGCCTACCTATGTACTACCTGCAGATAATGTGTCTTGTTTTAGCATACAGGTTATAATGGACACCTACTTTAAACACACAGGTTTACATCTATGTACATCGTGACTCTCAGTATCCCTGTTGTTGTCCTCAATCTTAGAAGGGCATTCTGACTATCTTGGAATGTGTAATCTCTGTGGCACGTCTTGTAAATGCATAGTACTGTAATAGTGATCTGTAGATAGGCAGGAGTTCTGATCCCACCATTGTCAACTGTGTGTGTGTCAGCAAGTGGCTGAGTGTGGTTTTGTGTGTGTGTGTATTTGTGTCTGCATCCTGTCATGACAGTGGGTTTTGCTGCATTCCAAAGAGATACCACCTTTTTCACTGGCCTTTATCCTTGTCAACTGCTAAACCTCTCTTTCCCCCTTCCCCACTGCAAGTAATCAGTCCTGTGATGTCACCCAGCTCAGAAGTGGAATCAGAGTAAATGTAATTGTATGTGTTCTGTGGCACATACCCCAACTGCATACCACTGTACTAGTTACCTTTACATAGGCAAGATGTGTATGCACAACACTGGCAAGTGTGTGCGTGTTTGTGTGTGTGACTAGCCTGTAGCCAGGCATACACATGTGTAATGTCTTTTAGCATTCTGCACACCATGGTAGCCATCTGTGGTGACTGGTGTCTACAAAGTATTACATAGTTAGGAATGGTAAAGAATACACAGTCAAGAGCGACTGCAGTTGGGTATGTTATTTTCCTCTTCCACTGTCGAGCACTGACACAGAAATGGTCACCAGGGTGTAAGTCCATACCCATCATTCCCCCACCCAAACTCCATAATCCCAGGGGTAGATTACATTAGCCATCATTCCCCACCCCAGACTCCACATACACAACAACCATCCCTTCTCTGGTGAACTGATTAAGATTTAAATGTTATAAAACAATAGATGCCTCTGTTTTGTGTACACGTCAGTTCCTTTGGAACCCTTCTGTGTCACAAACGGTGTTCAGACATGTGTGTGTGTGTGTGTGTGTGTGTGTGTGTGTGTGTGTGTGTGTGTGTGTGTGTGTGTGTATATATATATATATATATATATATATATATATATATATATATATATATATATATATATATATATATATATATATATATATATATATATATATATATATACATATGTTGTTTACAGATGTTGTTTCACAGAATGAACTGGCACCCCACCTAAGTACCATGTTCAATCATAGCCTCACCTCAGGCTTTGTGCCCATTGAATGGCGCACCGTGACAGTTATCCCACTCCACAAAGGGGGGGGGCCACAACAGACCCCGGGAACTACCACCCCATTAGCCTGACGAGTCTCGTCTGCAAGGCCATGGAACGTATCATCATGGAACTCATAAACAAAGACATTGGAGATCTCCAAACCCTGGACCCCACACAGTTTGGGTTTGTAAAAGGCAGATCATGTCTCCTAAACCTGATAGACTTCTTTGAAGTAGTCACCAAGGCCATGGATGAGGGTAAGGTGGTTCACACACCCTATCTAGATCTCGCCAAGGCATTCAACACCATCCCCCAGTCTGGAATTATAGATAAACTCACTAAACTAGGTATAAATCCCTATGTCACAAGATGGGTTGCCAACTGGCTTACTGAAAGAACCCACACTGAAAGTAGCAGACTCCAAATCAGACTTCAGACCAGTGACAAGTGGAGTACCACAGGGTTCAGTCCTGGGTCCTCTTCTGTTTGGTATCTACTTCTCTGAAGTACAGGCTAACACAGAAGGTCTTTGGCTAACTAAATTCGCAGATGACTGCAAACTAGGAGCCATAATTGAAACTCCTAACGATGTGGACATCCTACAAAAGGGCCTCACTGAGACAGATGCCTGGTGTGAAAGACATGGTCTCAAGCTCAATGCCAAAAAGTGCATTGTCATCCCCTTTGGTAAAATTTCTGTACCCATGAACTACTGCATAGGCGGTAGTCTACTTAACACTGAAAGTGTGATAAGAGACCTTGGGACACAGGTGGACAGTAGTCTATCCTTTGATAATCACATTGCCAAAGTGGTCAGGAAATCCTTCTATGTGGCAAACCTCATCACAAAAGGTTTCTTATCCAGAAAAAAAGAGGTCATTGTTCCCCTCTACTCATCACTCATTAGACCCATTATAGAGTACAACGCCCCTTTTGGTATGCTCCTCACAAGACATCTACAACAACTGGAAAGGCCACAAAAATACCTCACAAAGAGGATTACTGGCCTCAAATGGATGCCTTATGCAGACCATCTCAAAAAACTCCAGCTTTACTCCGTCGCATATCGCCTACTCAGAGGCGATCTCTGCCTAACATAGAAAGCTATATCAAACCCAGAGCTGTTGGACATGCTCCACTTAAAGAAATCCCAATCCATCCAAGCTACACGCTCTAGGGACCTAAACCTTGTCACCACAATAAACAGAAGATGCTGGAGGGATAGATTCCTGTCCCAGAGACTTCCCATACTCTGGAACAGAATATCTATCTATGTCAAACAGAGCTCCTCATTAGCACTCTTCAAGAAAAATCTTGATGATTGGATGGGTAATAGGAAATTCACCCCAGGGATCACTTCTGTGGTTCTGCTTGACAAGGGCACAGGAAAATAATTTTCTTGGGTGGCGAAAGCCAGTGTACATTTTTGGCTAGGCTTTTATAGGCCCTAGGGCCAATAGCCTAGTACCTACCTATGACATATATATATATATATATATATATATATATATATATATATATATATATATATATATATATATGGCTATAGCTGTGTCTGTGTATATGTAT
Source organism: Protopterus annectens (assembly GCF_019279795.1). Lineage (NCBI taxonomy): Eukaryota > Metazoa > Chordata > Ceratodontiformes > Protopteridae > Protopterus > Protopterus annectens. The sequence continues at coordinate 1,579,817,414 of NC_056731.1, read as the reverse complement.
ATATATATATATATATATATATATATATATATATATATATATATATATATATATATATATATAGTTTACTATCACAATGCCAACGTGCAATTGCACGGCTATGAAGTATTCGAACAACAGATATTCAAATACTTCATAGTTCGGCAGTTTATGTGAGCGAACGTTATCATTGCGAACGGACTGTGCATTCGCAATTATAACATTCACTCATGTGAGGGGATCATGGTACAGTGTGGTTAGGGAAATACATCCACTTCCTCACTGTAGTACGATCTCGGAGTTGGAATATTAAGTTAGGGGGGGTGTGGGTGGCGCAGCCCCTCATTGGGTGCAGGGGCTTGCCCTATAACTGTGAGTTTAGGCTAGTTAGGTAGGGAGTTATGGGATGGGTGGGAGTGCTGTTGATTGTCGGAAATGTCACGAGCGACATTTTCGACAATACACTGCTGTTTTCGAGATTAGGGACATACGGAAATGTTCATTTCCGATGTTTAAATTCGAACATGAAGACACTTTTTATTTTAAGTTTCGATTTTATGATAGTAAACCTATATATATATATATATATATATATATATATATATATATATATATATGTATAGATATGTATGTGTGTGTGTGTGTGTGTGTGTGTGTGTGTGTGTGTGTGTGTGTGTGTGTGTGTGTATACACATCCCATAGGTGAATATATATATGTAGTTATGACAGTTGTACAGATGTAGACTTGTCTTTGTTGTTTCACAGAGTACAGTACATTCAAGGGTACTGTACATATGTACACAAAGTGACTGTCCAATTTGTTTTCAGTACTGTGGAATACCTGTAGTAAGATGTGCATTATAAAATCCATGAAACATGTATACAACCCAGATGGCTTAGTGATAAGTCCAGTAACCTCAGTATGCAAGGTTCAAGGTTCATGTCTGGCAAGCCTTGTTGATACTGTCAATTAGGACTGACTAAGACAGTTGTAAGCGGGTGTACATTTGTTTTTGTGACAGTAAGCAGGTAACAGACATGTACAACTCACGGTACACTTGAAATGCCCTTCTTTGACAATCCTGCTGATGTCACCCACCTATGAATACACCTCTGGGACTGCTGTAATCTGGGGATCTCTGTGGCACGTGCTGTAATTGAGTAATGCTGTACTGTGATAAACTAGTTTGGTAGGTGTTCTAATCCCAGACAAGCCAACTGTGTGTGTGTGTGTCTGCATGAGAAAGAAACAATGCTTTTAAGAGTATGCACACTCTTTACAATTTACCTACTCACCTTTGGCAATCCTGCTGATGTGACCCACCTAGAAATACACCACTGGGACTGCTATAACCAAGTAATCTCCATAGCGCATGCTGTAATTGCATAATGCTGTAGTGTGATAAACTAGTTTGGTAGATGTTCTAATCCCAGACAGGCAAACTGTGTGTGTGTGTCTCTGCCTGAAAAAAAAAACAATGCTTATTAGAGTATGCACACTGTTTACAATTCACCTACTCACCTTTGGCAATCCTGCTGATGTCACCCACCAAGAAATACACCTCTGAGACTACTGTAACCCAATAATCTCCATAGTACATGCTGTAACTGCATAATGCTGTAGTGTAATAAACTAGTTAGATAGGGGTTCTATTCAAAGACATGACAGGTGTGTGTTTGACAGTCAAAGCCTGTGTGGAGATGGCTGTGAGTGTCTAACCACTGGATATGCTGGGGGAGTGGTTTTTGTAGTTTTCCTATATGGTGTCCGTATTATATGTCACAATGTCCACCTCATGAGGAGTACAGATGTCAATCAGCTAAGGGACTGTGTTGGCAAGCCATACCACTACATCTGGCAAAAGGCCTGGTGAACAAATTATGCAACCCTACTATTACCCGCAATACATTCTGAACCCATGTGTCATACACAAACACACTTGCCTAGAATATACCGCTATGTTGCTAGTACCCTGCACATTGATGACAGATAGTAGGCATGGTGTGATTGCAGTGGGCTGCAGAGGGCATGGCACCCTGTCCAGCAGTACAATAGGGACATAATGGTGGACAATGTGCCTTCACTATGTTCCCCACTGGATGCCTGCAACATGTGTTGCTATCAAATGTGATCCACAAAGATCCATACAATGCCTTACACACATTCCCTGTATGGACAAATGCCACTGACACCAGGGAATACCTGTATCATGCTATCAATGCAGTTGCAAGGTCAACCTGCTGTCTATTCGCAGGTCCTGCCACACCAGGCCAGTATTGGCATATCTGATGATAACAGTCTGTGTACACAACATGTTCCAGCCAAACTAGGTGCATTTATACATGTCACTGTACATTATTGTGGGATGTGCACATCCCAGGTAATGTCCATGTCAAGGACTATCAAGCACAGACATGGCATGAAATGCAAAGCAATGGCTATGCACAATGGCAACCAGGATGACAGGACAGTTCATACAATACCCATCTGTGTGGGACATTGCAGACACTACACACCTGAACCGCACTGCACAACTATTGTCCGGTGGCATGATGCCAAGGATTACCCCTCACCCAGCCATGTATAGCCATCTTGCACAGCCAACCACTACACACCCATGAAGCAATGCACACATGCATGTCAGTACTGGAACATTGTGTCTGTGTGTGGGGTATGATGCTCCCAACCACAGTCAAACTCAGTATAACTCCCATTGGCATACTGACTGATGTCAGACACGTTCACATGCCCTAGCCCATAGAACCTCTGGATATCCCCTGTGGTGCATGTAGTACCTGTGCATTACTGCAGTATGGCAAATAAAGTAGTTAGGAAGTGTATTTGTGAGCCTGGCAAAGTGTGGCAATGTGTCTGAGTTCCTTAGAGAGTGTGGTTCATAGGTTCATAGGTTCAGAGGTAGGTACTAGGCTATTGGCCTTAGGGCCTATATAAGCCTAGCCAAAAAGGTACCTTGGCTTTCACCACCCAAGAAAATTATTTTCCTTTGCCCCTGTTGAGCAGAGCCACACAAGTGATTCCTGGGGTGAATTTCCTATTTCCCATCCAATCATCAAGATTTTTCTTGAAGAGTGCTAATGAGGAGCTCTGTTTGACATAGATAGGTAGTCTGTTCCAGAGTATGGGAAATCTCTGGGACAGGAATCTCTCCCTCCAGCATGTTCTGTTTATTGTGGTGAGAAGGTTTAGGTCCCTAGAGCGTGTAGCTTGGAGGGACTGGGATTTCTTTAAGTGGAGCATGTCCAACAGTTCTGGGTTTGACATAGTTTTGTATGTTAGGCACAGATCGCCTCTGGGTAGGCGATATGCGACGGAGTAAAGCTGGAGTTTTTTGAGATGGTCTGCGTAGGGTATCTGTTTGAGGCCAGTAATCCTCTTTGTGAGGTATTTCTGTGGCCTTTCCAGTTGTTGTAGATGTCTTGTAAGGTACATACCAAAAGGGGTGTTGTACTCTATAATGGGTCTAATGAGTGATGAGTAGAGGGGAACAATGACCTCTTTTTTTCTGGATGAGAAACCTTTTGTGATGAGGTGAGCCATGTAGAAGGATTTCCTGACCACTGTGGCAATGTGATTATCAATGGAGAGACTACTGTCCACCTGTGTCCCAAGGTCTCATCACATTTTTGGCGTTAAGTAGACTACCAGCTATGTGGTAGTTCATGGGTACAGAGTTTTTACCAAAGGGGATGACAATACACTTTTTAGCATTGAGCTTCAGGCCATGGATTTGACACCAGGCATCTGTCTCAGTGAGGACCTTTTGTAGTATGTCCACATTGTTAAGAGTTTCGATTATGGCTCCTAGTTTGCAGTCATCTACAAACTTTGTTAGCCAAAGACCTTCTGTGTTAGCCTGTACTTCAGAGAAGTATATACCAAACAGGAGAGGACCCAGGACTGAACCCTGTGGTACTCCACTTGTTACTGGTCTAAAGTTGGATTTGGAGTCTGCTACTTTCACAGTGTGAGTTCTGTCCATGAGCCAGTTGGTAACCCATCTTGTGACATAGTGATTTATACCTAGTTTAGTGAGCTTATCTATAATTCCAGAGTGGGGGATGGTGTTGAAAGTCTTGGCGAGATCTAGAAAAGCTGTGTGAACCACCTTACCCTCATCTATGACTTTGGTGACTGCTTTAAAGAAGTCAATCAGGTTTAGGAGACATGATCTGCCTTTTACAAACCCGAACTGGGTAGTGTCCAGAGTTTGGAGATTACCAATGCCTTTGTTTATGAGTTCCATGATGATACGTTCCATGGCCTTGCAGATCAGGCTCATCAGGCTAATGGGGCGGTAGTTCACGGGGTCCGTCGTGGCTCCCCCTTTGTGGAGTGGGATAACCGTCATGGTGCACCATTCAGTTGGCACAAAGCCTAAGGTGAGGCTATGATTGAACATGGTACTTAGGTAGGGTGCCAGTTCATTCTGTAGTTCATGCAGAACACAGCCTGTGTTATTGTCTGGTCCCATGGATGCTGTGTTCTTGGCTTTGGAGAGTGTGTTTTCTACCTGTGCAGCCATGATTACAGGAACTTTGCATTCTTCCAGTATAGAGATGGGTCCTCTAGGGGGTGAGAGTGGGGTAAAGTTAGCACTGAACCTATCTGCCAGGATGTTGGCAATATCAGTTGGTTCTGTATATTTAGTGCCATTGTGCTGTAACTCAGAGCAGATCTGAGTGTTGCCATTGAGATTCTTGACATAGCTATAGAATGCTTTATGGTTGTCTTTAGAGTCAGTGGCAATTTTCTTTTTTTGGTTGCATTGACAATGACATCTGTTCATGTGGACAGCCATGTGTGCTACACCTAATGTATGTCTACTATATCTTTGTTGCAGATGTCGCTCACTAGCACACATATATGTTCTTATAGCACACCAACATGTCAGCTATGTGGCACATGGAGTAACTGCATGCACTTGTAATAGTAATAGCTAGTCAGTCAGGGGTTTGAACCCCTGTACTGGTAGGTGTGTGACAGGCAATGCTTAGGTTTTAGTCTCCAAGCCCTTTTCTGATGTACTTTGCCTCTGTCTGTCCCTCCCACACACTCTCTGGTGGATGTGGAGTTGTACACCTGTTCAGCAGCAGCTTGTGTTTTGTAAGTGATGGTCATGATCAGGTGATGGCCTCTGCACCTATTGCAGTCC
>NC_056731.1:1579787261-1579807261 GCF_019279795.1 Protopterus annectens | reverse complement strand
ATGTGTTACAGAGAATGTACTTCTACATATAGATGTACGCATGTGTGTATCCATATATACTTATAACGAACTTGCTGACCTCCACAAGGCGGTCCAATTATAACTAGCCCATCCAACCCTGACACGCCTGGATCCATAATTTCATACCCATAGTTCCTCCACCCCACCCAAGTTCAACATACACGCATACCATCCATTGTCCAGTTGCTATCGCAGCCATGACACACCTCCACACATTGCCCTCTCCTGAGCATTAGGGGCCCTACATGTATGTTGTCCCAACCCATGTATTCTCAGGCTCTTCCAACATTTAGTCCTTGAACATACCTGCCCTTGCTTGTGTAATGGTCGGATGGCCAAACATCCTATCAATATTTGGGTAGTCCCACCAGGCACTACTCTCTGATTGTAAAGTAGACTTAGCAGATCAACAATGTTACTCCCACTGGTAATATCCTGCCTGTGGTGTGAGTAGCAGTGCTTTTCTCACTCCTGCCCAGCTGGATATGACATATGCTGACAGCGCTATATAATACTGGGGTTGCTGTTGATTCCCTTCTCATTCCGTTTGTATGCTTTATTGTTACGACATTCATTCTTCATATATATATATATATATATATATATATATATATATATATATATATATATATACACACACATATATCTGTTATATATCTGTACATACTTATATACATTTCCTATGCTGGGCACTGCTTACACCCGCGCAAGCGCACTCAGACTTGCTTACTGGTACTTATATATGTTTACTGCTGCTTATTTGTGCTTACACCTGCTTACTAGTGCTTTATTCATTATGACAGTACCACTTTGATTGAATGACATTTAGTTAAACATCTCATGCAATACTCTTATGTCAGTTTTACAGCAAAACGACATTCATTCCACATGGAAAATTATATGTACTATTGTTGGACTCGAACCGTGAATGCCTGTTCGTTAGGCGGATGCTCTAAACACTACACTATTGACATTTACGTTGATTCCGCATGTTTTTCTCTATTTGAATGATTTTGATGTGTAAGCTATGCTTGGCGGAGGGCAGCGATGCGCAAAGATGCTGCGCTTTGCTTAGACTTTCGATATTGCAGCAATACAAATGTAAAATAGGGACACGGGGAATCTAATTGTGAAAGTTCTAGGGACGGGGCTCAACATTCCACTACGTGCTTGTTTATTTACTACTTCGATTTTATTTAACTGTTCGTGGACACTCTTGTATGCTTAGCATACATTACGGTATCCACAGACACTGAATTACTAGCTTACTATTAGAGGCGGGCTCTAATAGTAAGCATAGTAGGTTGTGCAATTGTCGGGGCATGTTTATGCCTCAGTAGAGCACTTGTACACGCCCCCTGCACTCACACACATTTTCTGTGCACATCGAGGGTGTGGTGGCGTGCCCTTTTACATATTTATATGGCGCTGCTGCACCATCTGTAATGAGGAAGCTCGGCGCAAGGCTAAAACTGTCCTTGCGCCGAGCTTCATGAATCCCGGGGTTTATAGTTACATTACATAAAGCAAGGTTTGTGTAGGTCATAGAAATATAACTAAAACAGTTGCTTAACACACTTGCTTGTTCAAAGCTATTTATACCCACATGTACACAGCTGAAGTTTGAGACACCCCACCCCCAGTCAGATTGGAGGTTGGGGGAGGGGTGGGGTTTGCTGTGACAAGTGAATGACCATCACAACCTTTACTGAGAAGTGTTGTTTTACTTCTGCATTACCTATGAAATCAAACACATTTGTACAGCAAAAGAAATGCAAACTTCCACGAATTACACAGCAATTTTGAAAACAGTATTCCACACATATTTCATATATTTTCTGTTTGCATGATAGGGAATATTTGCACAGTATTGTAAAAGTTCATACAGCTATGCATATGTAGGAGAAAATAAAGAAGAAAACAGAAAGGAGTTATTGCTTAGACAGGAATACACACACACACACACACACACACACACACACACATATATATATATATATATATATATATATATATATATATATATATATATTCACTTTACATGCTCAAAATGCTAAAATATAGAATTTTAGAATTACGAGCCTGTAAAGTCGAACGGATGGAAACTGCGAACCTGGAAGTGTCGAATGGATTATGTCGAACCCGCAGTATGAATAGCGCGTTAGGTAAGTGTACTGTTTTTGAAGTTTTTGGAGAGGGTTTGTGTGTGTTTGAGTGTGTTGGGTTGTTTGAGGTGTGGGTTAGGGTAGGTGTTGTTCAGTGTGAATGTGTTAGTTTTGGGAGTGCTGGTGTTTGTGTGTATATGATGTGTGTTTGTGCGGGGGGCTGTGGAATGTACGAGGCTTGGTTGTGTGCAATTTGTTGTGTGGTTTGGAGTGTTGTGCGACCTCGGAGTTAGTATATATATATAGCCCCCCACATGGGGGCTGCAGGGGGCATGCCCCTCTGCATATACTAAGGGTAGGTGTGTGTATGTGTTTGGTTTGTGTGTGTGTGTGTGTGTGTGCTATGTTTATTGTAGGGAAGTGTTAAGAGGTATGTACACTGGTGTATGTATGTGTTTTGTTGTGTGTGACGTGTGTTTGATGGGAGTTTGTAGATTCACGGTTTTGTGTTTCACGTTTCTGTATGTTCGGCATTTAGGGGATTCGACTTTATAGTTTCATGATACTGAATTTCGATAATTCAGTATTTCGATGCTATAAAGTGAATATATATATATATATATATATATATATATATATATATATACATACATAAGTGCAAATACAGGTAAACAATAATTACCTTTTCTCTTTTAATTACAGCTGAGAAAGAAATGGAATACAATTCCCAGCAACAACTAAGAGTAGAAAGGCTAATTGAATCTTTGGTTTAGTATAACTGAAGTCCAAGAGAATTCTGTCTTACGGGTTTGTAAAATGTATAAGAAGTAAAAAAAAGCTTTTGAAATCATTTATATTACTGTAAAAATTGAAAGAAATATGTGTGTATACAACTGTATACTGGTAATAAGAAAATTATTTTACAGTCCTGCAGATGATAGAAATGGAACTGAAACCATTACAATTCAAGCTACTTTTACTGCTTTTAACCTGATTACTTCTAATAATAACAAAGGGTATTTTAGAACTGTATTGAATACATTGTATGTACATAACTTCAGAGATACACATTCTCCTTCAAGAAGTCACAAGCCCTTACCATATTAATTCATCTGAAGTATGAATAAGCGCTACTCATATCATTCTTCCCAAGCAGAAAAGCACATCCCAAAGTTTTCATTACAATATTTCAATAGTATATAAAACAGCATGTAAATATGATGCCTGGATTTACTGTGCTTTTTCTGTTTTGTCTCTCCCTACTCTCTTTTTGTTCTCTGTTTTTTTTTTATTTTGATTATGCACTTCTTTCTCTGTTATTGTTTTGTTTCTCTCTCATTTAATTTACTTTTTATGTCTTCAAATCCCTTAGGAGCAAGCTTGGCACATACCTCTCAGGGAAGGGACAGATCACCCTCTGCCCATCTGGGGACATCCTTGCAAGGTCAGGATGAAGGAACCAGTCTTGCAGCCACTCTAACACATGACAGCCTGACAAGCATCACCAAAAGGAGCTTTGGAACTTGTCAGAGTATACACTGGTGGCGGTAGTGGACAGGAGAATTCAGCCAGTTGAAGCTTCTCTTTAGAGTGTAGAAAACATGCTCTTCCAGTTGATGCCAGCCACTACACCTGCCTCTACCACCTCAACATCGGGGTCCCCCACTGCAACATCATCTGGCAGTGAACATGTTTGAGGGTCTGTGTACTGGGACTCCATCTAGAATTTCCTCAACCATTCTTACCTTATCTTTTCTCTCACACCACTTACCTATTTCCCACTCACATCACCCTCTCATATAAAAAATATGAAATAAACAGGTGCGTCTATCCCCCAAAACATTATGCCTATCCTTTCTCACCTCCTCTAGCACACAGAACAAACACTCTTGATGTTTCTCTTCTGTGTTCCCCATTTTGTTTTATCTCCCCTTTTTCAATATTTCCTGTCTTCCCCTTTCATTCTTTAATGAAACCATCAGGGTGTTCACAGAAGTATACTCCTATATAAAACATTATAAACCCCTTCTTTTAAAAAAAATATCCATGTTAAGTGCTGCGAGGTCTGCAGCTTTCCTTAAATGTTTTAAGCATGACTGCGCTCAACTGTGCTCGCCCCTAATATGCAGGAAGAAAGAGTTACAAGAATGTTCACAATTTTGCAAAGTAATTCACAACTTCATAATGCTTTACTCTTTTGCAAGAAGTGAGCATGTTTTCAAAAAAGACTTCACTTTCCTATATTCATCACATATGATTTTCTTTGATCTTATTTGCATATCAGTGTAGCACTACTATTTGCAGATAACCATGGGTCATGAATTCCAGCCAATGTAATAGTTTCTCAAGTCTGGGAAGACTAATATAATCACTATGATTTTTATCAGGGTCTTTTAGGATGGATGTAAGATTATTATTTTTTCCAATATTGTAATGTTTCAGCTAAAAGCAAAAATAATAAAATGCATAGTTACAGTGCATGGTAAAGGCAAAATATTTGATATAAGTAATTTATTAAATATTCTTACAATATCTTCCAGGTCATAGGTTAAATGTCTATCAGGATATATAGAATATGTCACATGGAAAGTGTACTTTTCAAGATACATTTTTGTCTGACATATTTGCCTCTTTGACTGAGATTTTAATAATATCTAGAAATGTTCAGAATACTGTTTATGTTATATTATTGAAAACAAAAGTGTAGCTATTTTTACCTATACGTGATCAAATATAGTATGTCAGTCTTAAGTAGATGCTGCTAATTGTTAATGCCTGTGATTAGGAATGTAATCATGTACCCATAAAAGATATGTCTCAGTAAACACCTGTATGGCTGTCCATGCCCACTGTCTTGTGACTGATTGTTTATTACAGTTAAAATGCTGATAGGTTGATCAGAATACTTAAATAAATGGGTTTAATCAAGGGTATAGTCATGTGATATTGAAGAAAGAGGGTTATATAAATTGATGCATTATGGAAGGCTTCTGTGATGCCCCTGCACTGGCCCAGTAATCAAGAAGCCTCAATCCTCACCACTAGCACCAGTGAGGGACGTACACATTGGGAGGATGACAAGTACACACACAGTAAAGTACAATTTCCCTTAAGAGCACACAGCAATCACAGTCAGTCTGGGGATGGTTTCTTCCTCTTTCTCCAGATCCCCAGTAAGACTCCTCACTGGCACAGCTATAGGGTTAAGATCTCAGCTGAGTGGCCAAGCTAAGACCTCCAGCACTGTCTTTGTCCACCCAGTGCTTCGTATCCCTTCCCAAGTAGCTGACACACACACACACTTTGAGATTTAATTGATATACAAACACACACACAGTCCTGGTGATGGCTGGCACAGGTTTACTAGCTATGCCCCCTTCTTCCCAGACTATAAGGTAGTTATCACTGCCACCAGCCTTTTTTTATGAACTACTTTTAAGGCCCTTACCAAAGGGTGCCCAGTCTTACTGTGTAATGTTACTATTATCCAAATGGTAAGTTTAAGACAAACAGCAAGGCTATTGGAGTGGCCTATACAGTGTCACCAAATACATATGGAAGTACTCTAAGAGCTTAGATATCTCTAAATAAACCAGACACAATTAAAAGGTTTAAATATAGTTAATAAATAATAAAAGAAGAAAACAATACTCCAACAACCCAACACAGTGACTACAGAGTTCAGAATCACAGGAAATATTTTAAAACAACATTTCAGGACAGTCTCAAATAAATACAGAAAACGTGTAAACTAAACTTTAGTATATTCCTATCTATCTCTAAAGAAATATTATGCCTAAATATTACTTACAGAGCAAGGCAAATGCAGATGAGAAGTGCTGAATGGATGTTTCTAGATCCAAGGCATGATACAAAATGCCTAGACTCACCCTGGGATTCATGAAGCTTGTGCCAGGTGCAGGCATAGCATTGGTGTTCTAACACCAAAGATGGCCACAGATCAATTCAGGTAAGAGCTGTTCCCACGTGCTCTACCTGCGTACGCTATGCCCACACAACTCCTGAGCCTTGTATGCTAATTACCCCATGTGCAGCAGTGTAGCATGCAAATGAAGGTATGTAGTGATTCAGGAAGTGGTGCAGGCATAGTGTAAGCATGCAGAAATGTAAACCGTAGAAAATGGTTTACATTTTTGCAAACATAAATTCGGAGCCATGACAGCCGACCAAACACATGTATTATATTGTTAATATATGCCAATGGCTAAATATATAGCCATTGGCATAAAAAAAATGTACAAAATATAAAATTAACATTAAATATATATAGTAGCACTATCATGATGCGGAAGCGCAGGGCAGCGGTGCGCAAAGGGGATCACAAGGAATATATAAAAATATAGAATAAAACTGCAATGAAACACATATCACGATTTCCCCATAATAGTCAATGGTAGGCATCCTACACCATACTCATGGCGCAAGGGTTGCTAAGGGGCAGTGACAGTGTTATGCGCAGTAGCTAGGAATTAGTAGGCAATGCCATGCAAATGAGAGGAGTAATATTGAATCGCAGATTCCCCGCTGGTATAAGGATGCACCTCACAGTGTAGCATTATAACACCGAGGTGAGCCCTTGAGATAAAGATGACATCAAGAGAGGGGTGTGTCATCATTGCTGTAAGCACATTGGAGCATTGCTAAACCAGTCTGCCCGTAGCTAGGCAAAGCTGCAGGATAGGGGTGTGTCAAATTGCCCATAGCTATGCTTAGCTAAGAGTACACAAGGTAACCGAGTATGCATGTGAATGGAGCTGAAAATGCGAGTAAACCCGGTAAATGGGTATGCGCGGCGTGCACTGCAGCTGAAAGGAAGGATATAAGAAAGAAATAAGGAAATGCTGCAGCAGTGAAATTGGAGTACAAATGACTAATTAACACCTAGGAGCCTACAGTGGGCCATTGACAACAGCTAACAAGGCTGCAAGCAGCTACCTGCAGAACAGGGAAGGGAAGGGGCTGTACTGCAAAGAAAACAGCAAAGTGTCAAAGCAAAACAAAGGCGATATGCAGTATATTAGCTACAAGGCACATTTCGCCATGACTGGGTAGGGAAAGTACAAAACAAGAAAGATGGCAGGTGGATGCATGCCTGATAATAGGAAGGGATCCATGTCTAAAAGTGAATTAAAGGGCAACAGATTAATCAAGGCAGGCAAGTAGATCTCCACAGTAAATGCCCCACACTTGCTGTACTCATTGCAAAACCCATAATTAAGACATGCAGCAGCTGGAATAGCTCATACACATCCACTTACATCAGCAGCATCCATAGCACAATACTATAAAGTGTGAAAGCACCTCACACACATCTGTGTATTCCCATACACTCTGCACCAGTGGTGTATACAGACAGGGAACTTTTATTATGTACATGTTAGGGGCTGCCATAGCTTTGATCCACCAGCATGTGTTGGATACTGAAGGTGGTGTGGAGGATGATGCACATGACCACGACAGGCACCAGAGGAGGAGGAGGAGAGTGTTCAGACCCAGGGTAACCTGCCAGGGGCTACATGATCTAGAGATAGTAGAGCATTACAGGGTGGGCAGGGCCACCCTACAGCAACTTGTGGAGCTGTGCCAGCCATGCCTCAGAGCCAGAGCAAACAGAGGGGAACCCATCCCAGTGGATACGAAGGTATGTGTAAGTCTAATACTAGCAACAGGTACCTTTCAAAGACCAACTGGGGATATCATGGGTATCTCACAGGCATCAGCATCCAGGGTACGACACCAGTTCCTGGATGCCATGTTACCACATGCCAATGAGCACATATACTTCCCACGAACGCAGGAAGAGATGGCCAGCAATATGCGTCTCTTCCACCATGTGGCAGAATACCCGGAGGTACTGGGTGCAATAAACTGCATGCACATGCACATCAAGTCACCACCCAGTGAGCAGGGTAGGCACTACATAAACTGCAAGGGATACCCCTCTATCAACTGCCAGGTCATGTGCAATGCCCAGGGCATTATCATGGATGTGTGTGCTGACAGCCCTGGAAGCAATCACAACTCCCACATCTGGCATGACTCACAGCTGTTTCGGTTATTTGCCAGGTGGGACATCCCAAATGGCCACCTGGTGTGGGATGCTGGCTATGCACTGGAATCATGGATGATGACTCCAATCAGAAATGCACACACACTTATGCAGGAATATCATAATGAGGCACACGCACAAACCAGAATCATCACATAGAGTGTGTTTGGGATGCTGAAATCATGGTTCCGTTGCTTGGACATATCTGGTGTAGCCTTGCAGTACTCTCCAGGCACATGTGCCCACATCTTCATAGTGTGTGGCATGCTACACAATATGGTCCTGTGGAAATAGCTACAGCAGGGACAGAATGGTGAAGGCCCTCATAGCCCACCACCATTGCCAAGGTCCCCACAGGCACAGAGGTGCTCAGACTACGAACACCCTGAGCCAGCCCCAGTAGGCAGATGGAGGCATGTCCAGTGTGCCCATGCCTTGGCAAAGAGGGAACATAAAGCACACACACTGACAGTGTAGGCATCTAGGGACTGATCCCTTTCTCCACCTGCACACACAGTAAAAATGGATGGCACACACACAAGACTACCTGTAAATTGTCATGTATAGGCAGTATACTGTGTGCATCCAACATAGGCAGCCCTCAACTATTACACACACAACAGCCATTGGCACAAGGTAAGTCAACACCTGAACAGTAAATTAAGCTATCAACATATGCAGATACTGTATGTATAGATTCATAGGTAGGTACTTGGCCAACTGCCAGAGGCCATTCATAAGGCTAGCCAAAATGTGTCCTCTTTTGCCACCCCGTTGATTCATTAACCATCTCTCTGTGGAGCAGAGCCAATGGCGGGATCCCTGGGGTGCATCTACTGTTCCCCAGCCACCCTTCAAGGTTTCTCTTGCAGAGTGTTAGTGAGGGGCTCTGTATAATATAGTTAAGGATGTTGTTCCAAAGTATGGGGAGTGTCTGTGACAGGAAGCTGCCCCTACAGCATCTTACAGTTTTTGTTGTGGCAAGGTCAGATCACTACAGTGTGTGGCTCAAGACTGAGTTCAACATGGCTGTGTTGGCCAGTGGAGAGCATCTCTGTGTAAACGAGATGCCACTGAGTAAAGCAGGAGTTTATTCAGTCCGGCTGCATAGGCCATATATTGGAGGCCAGTATTCCCCTTGGTGAGGTACATTCGTGGACCCCCCAGCTGTTGGATGTGTCCTCTGAGGTACATCCCAAATGGGTTATTATACCCTATGATGGGACTGATGAGTGATGAGTAAAGGGGCACTATAACCCCAGTATGTCTAGATGGGAATCCTTTAGTAATCGGATGGCCTACATAGAAGGATGTCCTAACTACTGTGGAGATATGATTGTCAAAAGGGAGATCACTATCTACCTTAGTCCCCAGATACCCCATTACCTTGTCTGTATTAAAGTGGCTGCCGCTCATGTGTTAATATGTGGGTGCCAATTCCACAATGGAATGACCATGCAGTTAGTGGCACTTGGCTGGAGGCTGTGTCATTGGCACCCCGTGACATTCTCTGTGAGGCCCCTTGAGGGATGTCTGTGTCAGCTAGACTATCAATCATGGCTCCCAGTTTGCAGTCATTGCCAAACATGGTCTGCCGTAGTCCATCTGTGTTTGCCTGTACATCTGAGATGTATATGCCAAACAGTAGGTCTCCCAGGACTGAGTCCTGTGGGACACCAGTCGTGACTGTTCAAGAGTTGGACCTGGAGACCGCTAGTCGTACCATGTGGGTTCTGTGTGTAAGCCCGTTGGCAACCCAACCTGTGATGTATGGGTGAATGTACAGGCTGGTGTGTTTATCAATAATAACTGAGTGGGGCATGGTGTCAAAAGCCTTGGTGAGGTCCAGATAGTATGTGTGAACCACCTCTCCCATCATCTAATGTCTTGGCGACTGTATGCAAGACGTCAAACAGGTTCAGTAGGCATGAACTGCACTCAACCAAGCTGACCTGGGTTGGGTCACGTGTTCGAAGGTTACTAATGTCATTGTTAATGAGTGCCATGAGGATGTGAACCATACCATTGCAGACCAGGCTAGTCAGGCTTATGGGGTGGTAGTTACCATGGTCAGTTGTGATTTCACCTTGATGGAGTGGCATAACCATTGCCACGTGCCATTGTATGAGCATGTAGGCTGTGGAGAGGCTGAGGTAGGAAGGCTTAATTAGGTGGGGGGCAGGTTGTCTTGTACAATTTGCAAGATGCAGTCTAGGTCAACATCTGCCTCCATTGATGCTGTGTTCTGCTGTTAGAGAGGGCCATTTCCACCTGTGTGTCTCTGATGGTTGGGATACTGTACCTTTCGAGTAGTGTTGTGGGCTCTTTAGGGCGTGAAGTATGCACCGAATGTATCTGCAAGGATTTTGGTGATATCAGTAGGGTCAGCATATTTTGTGCTATATTTCACCGGCGCAGTGCAAATCTCTGTCTGACCACGTAGATCCTTGACATAGCCAAAGAAAGCTTTGTGGTTATATTTCAAATCTTTCTGTATACTCCTGCTGATGTTAGTCTTGGATGATGTCATGAGAGACCTACGTATCATACTAGTAGTGGTCACGGATGTCTGCCCTTCGTGGGATTTACTGTGTGTCTGGAACACTGTCCTACTTCTGTAGTATAGCCTGTTTATTGCAGAGGTCCACCAGACCAGTGTCCTTGGCTAGGAGGAGTGAGTCTTGGTTTACTAGTGATGGTATGATCCATACATCCATGTAGGTGCTTATAGACTGCATTTGTAAATCTGTCTGTATCTTGAGCAGTGTTTCCCCTTAGTGTGGGGGCTGTGAAACCCCCCACCCCTGTCACTAGTAGTGTAAATTTACCTGTAGGAAAGGTATACACTGTGGTATCCATGGGTGGGGGAGATGCTAGGGTGTGGAAACAGTTAATAGTTCATGGTCAGATCTAACCAGTGACCGGTTAACCTCCACTGTGGTACACGTGTTGCCCATGTTGGTGATGACTACATCTAGTAGTTTCTACCCCACGTTAGGGAGGTTACCACCTGATACAGGGCATATGAGGTGATACATTCCAGGAAGCGCTGGTCCTGGAAGTGAGTACCGGAGTACGTTTCCCAGTTAATGGTATCGTAGTTGACATCGACCAATGCCAGGGTGTGCGTTAGGACTGCCGTGTTCTCCACTGTCTCCAGGTAGGTGGCGTGGAAGTCCTGGGTCATGGAGGGTGATCCGTAGCAGGCCACATTCCACATTACAGTTGTGGTTGATGTTAGCTGCACATGGATGATCACAGAGGTATCATGCTGCCCCACTAACGTGGAGGTGCAGATATCCCTGATGAATATGGATACAGCCCCTCCATGTCTGTCAGTACATGTTCTGTGGCTGAAACATGTGGTATGGGTTGTATTCTTGTAGTGCTGGTGTGCTCTCAGGAGCCTTAAGACAGATTTCAGTTAATGCACAGATGTTGATTTTGTCCATCCTGAGGAGTGCTGTGAGTGCATGCATGTTGTGATCACAACCCCTGGTGTTGAGTAGCATAATCCTCATTGAATCTACTATTGTGCTGCTTACAGAGCTGGTATTCACCTTTGAGACTCTCCTAAATAAGGCACCATGGGGGCACCAATAGCCTTGGCCAGTATTCCAAAGTGTCAGGCTGACACATAGGCCGGTATGGTATAATTGCATGCATGTTTCCCATCTGTGCTTGTTTTTCATCTCCCCTGTAGGTAACCTACTGGTAAGCAATAGAATGTCTTAAACTTATACAAGTCTTCTAGCTTCCAAGATAGGCTTTTGAAGTGACTAAGTATCAGTGTTCTGTATGTTCTTGCTGTACTCAACTGTTTCCTGACTACATGGTGAGTTCACACTGTATATTGTGATCTGAAAGTCTGTTTATTTACATATTATAGCTGTGATGGCCTGCACGTTAAAGGTTCACAGATAGCCTACTACCTATCTGTCCAAGGGCAATTAGAAGCATAGCAACAGTGTGTTGGCCTTCCCTGCACCATTGATGAAGTAAGTGAGCCTCTGTCAAGCATAGCCAAAGAAGCAATTCCAGGCAGAGTTGCTGGATGCTGTTGAAGACTGGGATTGTGGAGGGTGATAGGGGCACTTAGTGATTTAAAGAGGGCATGTTAATGTGGCAATTCAACACCATTCAATTCTCCCAACAGGTCTTGCAGCTATCAAACTGGACAGGCTCCCCCACCCCCTGGCTGTATGGTTCTGGGACACATGAACTTATGGGCTTAGACTCTGAGCTTTGGCCTGCTAAGACCTGCATGAAATCAAATCAACTGGACGTATAAGTGAATTTAAGTAAATCTTTATCTGCACTTATCTCAAATAATACAGCATTTAAACTTGATTTGTGTTGCATTGAATACTATCTAGCTGGAAGTTGTGGCTCTGTTTTTTTCAGTTAGTGCTTGTTAGAATTCTTGAATAGCCAGTGATAAGTGGGGGTAGTTTACTCCGTTGTTATTTGGTTCCTGCCTTATATAAGTGGTACATTTTGAATTATTTTCTGCTTAAACTCTAAGCTTTGGCCTGCTAAGACCTACATGAAATCAAATCAACTGGATGTATAAGTGAATTTAAGTAAATCTTTATCTGCACTTATTTCAAATAATACAGCATTTAAATTGATTTGTGTTGCATTGAATACTATCTAGCTGGAGGTTGTGGCTCTGTTTTTTCAGTTAGTGCTTGTTAGAATTCTTGAATAGCCAGTGATAAGTGGGGGTAGTTTACTTCGTTGTTATTTGGTTCCTGCCTTATATAAGTGGTACATTTTGAATTATTTTCTGCTTAAACTCTAAGCTTTGGCCTGCTAAGACGTACATGAAATCAAATCAACTGGATGTATAAGTGAATTTAAGTAAATCTTTATCTGCACTTATTTCAAATAATACAGCATTTAAATTGATTTGTGTTGCATTGAATACTATCTAGCTGGAGGTTGTGGCTCTGTTTTTTCAGTTAGTGCTTGTTAGAATTCTTGAATAGCCAGTGATAAGTGGGGGTAGTTTACTTTATAGTTATTTGGTTCCTGTCTTATATAAGTGGTACATTTTGAATTATTTTCTGCTTAAACTCTGAGCTTTGGCCTGCTAAAACCTACATGAAATCAAATCAACTGGACATATAAGTGAATTTAAGTAAATCTTTATCTGCACGTGTTTCAAATAATGCAGCATTTAAATTGATTGTGTTGCATTGAATACTACCTAGCTGGAAGTTGTGGCTCTGTTTTTTCAGTTAATCTTGGTGGCTTTAAAACTGCCTGCCCCTCTTGTAAATTTGCATTTGGATACTCCTCCTGGGCCCATCTCATTTGCTCACTCAAAAAAAAAAAAAAACTTGCACTTTTTTCATCTGCTTTTACGGTATTTGTGTTTCTTTCTACTTTATTTTGCACTCAGTTGTATTTATTACTGCTTGGTGTAGCTATCATTCTAAGCCTTTTGGTTTAAGCACTTGGGCTTCAGACCAGTTGTTTTACATTAAGAAGGTTTGTGGTCTGCACTGTTGTGGCAGAACAGGTAGCTTACATCCTTCTAAGTTGGGAACTGCTGACTGAAAACTCAATGTCTGTTATTCTAAAAGTGTATTAGTTCTGGTTTAAGCACTTGGGCTTCAGGACAGTTATTTTATATTAAGAAGGTTCATGGTTTGCACTCTTGTGGGAGGAGAGGCTGGACTCTGCCCTTCTGAGCTGGGAATTTCTGGTTAAAGGCTTATAGTGCCTGCATATTTGAACTGTTTCTTACTGAAATCGGTGCGCCTTGTTTGCTGTAGCATAGACTAGATCCAGGCCTGCTGATTCTAGCTTTGTTTGCATAACTTGAGCACTAATCCAGGCCTTCTTAAAAGTATTCAATTGTATTTATTACTGCTTGGTAGTAACCTGATTAAAGTGTAGCTATAATTCTAAGCCTTTTGGTTCAAGCACTTGGGCTTCAGACCAGTTGTTTAACATTACGAAGGTTTGTGGTCTGCACTGTTGTGACAGGACAGGTAGCTTACATCCTTCTAGGTTGGGAACTTCTGATTGAGGGCTCAGTGTCTGCTATTCTAAAAGTGTATTAGTTCTGGTTTAAGCACTTGGGCTTCAGGCCAGTTATTTTACATTAAGAAGGTTCGTGGTCTGCACTCTTGAGGGAGGAGAGGCTGGACTCTGCCCTTTTGAGCTGGGAATTTCTGGTTAAAGGCTTATAGTGCCTACATATTTAAGCTGTTTCTTACTGAAACTGGTGTACCTTGTTTGCTGTAGCATAGACTAGATCCAGGCCTGCTGAATCTAGTTTTGTTTGTATAACATGAGCACTAATCCAGGCCTTCTTTTTTGGAGAAGGTTCCCCTGCACCCCAGTGGCAGGAGGGTGCAGTTAGAAATTATCTGATTGAAGACTACAGGAACAGGCTCATTTTTGAGATTTTTTTACTGATTAATTGGGTAATTTGTTTTAAAGCCTTTTCTGATTGCTTGTAGTCATCTAAAGTTGTTTTAAGTGTATTTTTTACTGTTTGTAGTCATTCAAAGCTGTTTTAAATGTATTTTTACTGTTTTGCCTTATCTTTAAAAAAAAATTCCTTGTTTCCCACCTTTCTAAGCTAGTATAGTCCAGTTTTCAGGCTAGTGCTGAATTCAGGGCTGTTACAATTTTCTGAGTTGCCCATACCTTACTTGGATAGAGGGAGGTTTCTCTGTTCACCTGTGAGAGAGGGAGCTTTGAGCAGCCATCTGTCCCTGGAGGAGTGGTTCCAGCCCAGAAGTTAGTAGTTTGTGGGCCATTTTGGGCTAATTTCTATCTCTTTCATTTCCCTGTTGTAAAAACCGTGTTTGCACTGTTTTGCACGTCCCGGCAGCACTGGTTAGCTAGGGCTAAATTTATCCCGGCTCCACCAAGTCTCCTCTTCAGTTTTTCCCTTGAAAGTAGTCTAACTCTCAACCTAAGCACTTAAAAAGCATCCTACAGTCCAGCACTTGCTCAGACCTAATAGCAAGCACTAATATACCCCGACACCTGATTGCCCAGCAGGGCAGGGCTCATTATTCACCCCTCACCAACCAAGCGACTAAGCAGCTCACCCTACTATTCAGACATGACCAAAGGGCAATTTCAGGTATACTCTCCAGTCCAGCTGGTGAACCTGGGTATCCTGAGGCAATGTTACAACTGCCTCATGTACACAGACAACTCTCTCCTCCTTCCACAAAACATTAACATATGTGAGAGATGCAATTATATAGCTAAATTGGAGGCTAAGCTCTCTCCATCCAAGACTGGAACAAGCAGTCATGAGGCAAAGGTTAACACTTGCACCACACATCCAGCCTCACATACTAAACCAGCACTGGCAAAAAATACACATAAAAACACTAAATCATACTCAGAGGCTCTAAATAAAAACCTGCAAAAACATCACAGACCTCCAAAGCAGACACCCAAAAAACCTGCACCTCCCATCACAAACCAGACAACACATAAAACACAAAATCAGTGTGCAGCACAATCACAACCCTTAAGGTGAAATAACATACCTAACACACTAGTAATAGACAACTCTATAGTCAGGCACACTGATGTCCCACTCACTAGGCTGGACAAGGAGAAGGTTACTGTTAGCTGCCTGTCGGGAGCCAGAATCCGCCACATAAGACAAGCACTCAGGTCACTCCAGAACAAGTACAAATATGACTCTGTCATTGTTCATGTTGGTGTGAATGACCTGAGATGTACCTCCCTGGACTACATGAAAAGAGACATGGAAGAGCTCTCTGATCATGTAGCCCAGGTGGGTATGACCCTGACCCTGAGTAGCATCCTGCCCTCACCAAGAATGATACCGCACTATAAAGAAAAAATGATCAATTTCAACAATTGGCTAAGCCTCTGATGTCATTCAAAGGGGATCCAGTGTTTGTCAGCTTGGAACAACATGCTCAACAGGCCTCATTGCTTCATGAGAGACGGCTTGCACCTGTCACCCCTAGGCTTTCAAATACTGGCCAAGGCTCTTGCTGCCCCCATAGTGCCTTTTTTAGGCAAGTCTCAAAAGTCAAACCCACCTCCGTAAACAGCACAAATAAAAAATGAGGGTTATGCTACTCAATGCCAGGAGTTTAAATCTCAAAATGCATGCGCTCGAAGCACTCCTCAGTATGGAGAACATTGACATCTGTGCAGTAACTGAAACCTGGTTCAAGGCTCCACAGAGCACCCCAGCACTAGTGGGCTACAACTCATACCACACATTTCAGCCACAGAACATGGACCGAAACACAGAAGGAGGGGGTGTATCCATATTCATCAAGGATACCTACACCTCCAGGTTAGTGGCACAGCATGATACCTCCGAGATCATCCATGTGCAACTAACATCAGGCAAATCTGCAATGCAAATTGTGGCCTTCTACAGATCACCCTCCATGACCCAGGACCACCACTCCACCTTTCTGGAGATTCTGGAAAACATGAAGGTCCTACCAAACACCCTGATATTGGGCAATTTCAATTACCCTACCATTAACTCAGAAAACTACTCAAGTACAAACTCCCAGTTCCAACGCTTCCTGGAATTTATCATCTCAAATGCCCTGTATCAGCTGGTGAACTCCCCTACCAGTGGTGAAAACATATTGGACCTGGTCATTACCAACATGGGCAACAGGTGTTCCACACCAGAGGTCAACCCATCACTGGTTAGATCAGACCATAAACTAATTACTCTGGATGTCCACACCACACCACCACCCCAACTAAGGAAACCACAGTAAAAAACTTTTCTAAAGGAAACTTCACCTTACTTAAGACAGAGGTGGTAAGTTTCACAGCCCCCACGCTAAAGGATAATGCTGCCCAAGATGCAGAAACCTTTACAAATGCACTCTATGAGCACGTGCAAGGATGCATGGATCATGCCATCCCTAGCAAAACCAAGACTCACTCCCCTAAGAGAAGGAAACCAGTCTGGTGGACCCCTGCCATAAACAAGCTATACAATAGAAGGAGGAAACTAGTTCAGAAAAAAAGCAAATCCCAAGAAGGAAAGGCATCCCCGATCAATATCAGTAAGAAACTAAGGTCCCTCATAAAATCCTCCAAGGCTAACTTCGAAAGAAAAATAGCCAAGGATTCGAAAGATAACCACAAAGCCTTCTTTAGCTATGTCAAGAATCTAAGTGGCAACTCGCAGATATACTCTGAGCTAGTGCAAAATAGCACAAAATATACTGAACCCACTGATATTGCCAACATCCTGGCAGATATATTCAGTGAAAACTTCACCCCACTCTCACCCCCATAAGGGCCACAACAATACCGGAAAAGTGTAATGTCCTAGAAATCACAGATGCACAGGTGAAAACAGCCATTTCAAAAGCCAAAAGCACAGCATCAGTGGGGCCAGATGGTGTCCCAGGCTGCGTCTTGCACGAACTACAAAACAAATTAATCCCCCACATAAACACACTGTTCAACCTCAGCCTCTCCACAGGCTACATGCCCATAAAATGGTGCACAGCAATGGTTATTCCACTCCACAAAGTATGGGCCACAACTGACCCTGGTAACTATTGCCCCATAAGCCTGACTAGCCTGGTCTGCAAGGCTATGGAGTGCATCATCATGGAAATCATTAACAAAGACATTGGGAACCTCCAAACACGTGACCCGACCCAGTTCGGCTTTGTTAAGGGCAGATCATGCCTACTAAAGCTGGTTGACTTCTTCGAGACAGTCACCAAGGCCATAGATGAAGGGAAGGTAGTTCACACAGCCTACCTTGACCCTGCCAAGGCTTTTGACACCATTCCCCACTTGGGAATTATAGAAAAACTCTCCAGCCTGAACATAAACCCCTACGTCACGAGATGGGTTGCCAACTGGCTTGCAGACAGAACTCACACTGTAAGAATAACAGGCTCCAGGTCCGACTCTAAACCAGTCACAAGTGGTGTCCCACAAGGCTCGGTCCTGGGAACCCTACTGTTCGGCATATACTTCTCAGAAGTACAGGCAAACACAGGAGGACTATGGCTAACCAAGTTTGCCGATGACTGCAAACTGGGAGCCATAATTGACTCACCGACTGGCACAGACATTCTCCAAAAGGGCCTTACTGAGATGGACACCTGGTGTCAAAGTCATGGTCTCAAGCTAAATGCCAAAAAATGCATAGTCATCCCATTTGGGAAAAACAAAACACCCATGAATTACCACAATGGTGGCAGCCCCCTTAATACAGAAGAGGTAATAAGAGATCTGGGGACCCAGGTAGATAGTAATCTCTCCTTTGACAATCATATTACCAAAGTAGTTAGGAAATCGTTCTAGCCCATCTAATTACTAAAGGGTTCACATCTAGAAATAAAGAGGTTATAGTGCCCCTCTACTCATCACTCATCAGACCCATCATAGAGTACAATGCCCCTTTTGGGATGTACATCACAAGACACTTCCAACAGCTGGAAAGACCACAAAAGCACCTCACCAAGAGGATTACTGGTCTCCAGCTGTACTCACTGGCATATCGCTTACTCAGAGGTGATCTCTGCCTGACTTACAAAGTCATGTCCAACTCAGAATTGATGGACATGCTCCACCTAAAGAAATATAAGTCACTGTGAGCCACTCGCTCCAGTGAGCTAAACCTCGCCACAACAATAAATAGAACATGCTGGAGGATAGATTCCTGTCACAGAGACTCCCTATGCTTTGGAACAAAATTCCTAACTATATTAGGCAGAGCCCCTCACTAACACTCTTCGAGACAAACCTTGACGAGTGGATGGGTAACAGAAAATACACAACTGGGATCACTTCATTGGCTCTTCTTGACAGAGGCTCAGTTAATTAATCAATGGGGCGGTGAAAGCTGACACACCCTGGCTAGGCTTATAAATGCCCTTGGGCAGATAGCCTAGTACCTACCTATGAACTTATGAACCTATGATCCCAGGGGTGTATAGTCTGTAACCCATTCACACAACAAGGTTTCCCTTGAAGTGTGTCAGTGAGGGGCTATGCCTAAGTAGTTAGGAATGAAATGTATTGTCTTGCAGTACATTTGTTATATGTTGTTATTTCAAGAGTACGTGAAGCTCAGTGAGTTTGGGGGCTCCTACCCTTTGCATAGCTTGGCTTACACATAGAAATCATCTAAATAGGAAATAGGCAGAAGCAGCGTTAATGTCAACAGTGTAATGGTTACAACATCCGCATAGTATCTGTGCATTCCAGGATACAATCCCGATAAAGGCAGGGATGTTTATCATGTACAAAAGTATACCTTAACCACAGCTTGCATATATAGGTAGTAATCGTCTGTATAATAAACATTCGAATCTCCCATATAAACCCATGTGTGCAGGAGAGTACAGTCAACAGAGAATGTAATGTTATGTCAGCAAATAGTGAGATGTTACATCACTGACATGTATATATCTGGAGTAGTTAGCGGATGTGGCCATGTTTGCACGCACAGGTTATACATTACAAAGTTTGTTTAACTGTGTTTAACCACTGCTATAATGTCACACAAACACTTTTAAACATGCTTACAAATGCTTAAATGAACCTTATTCTGCAATAAAGAGCAATTGTAAAGCATTGCAGGTGTCGAACCATGGACCATGCACAATATAGTCATGGGACATAACACCAAGCCATCCAAAGTGTACACATGTTTCATGGTCTTGAGACTACACCTTATACCATATGCATTTCACTGTAATGATCACAAATGGGACAGTGACTTTGTGTACATATGTACAGTACATTGTAATGTGCTGTAGTTTGTGAACCAATACATTCCA
>NC_056731.1:1579779761-1579784761 GCF_019279795.1 Protopterus annectens | reverse complement strand
TCATGGTACTATGACCCGTGCCCTAACCCTAAGGTCCGTGAGTACTGCATGGAAGTTCAGTGCAACACCCGTTCATTGTTCTGAACTTCATGTAAGTGCACTTTCGATTAAGTGCACTTTCGCTGCAGTGAGCATTCCATGCACTATTTCGAATTAGTGAAAATTTGATCTAGTGTATGGAACCCATATATTTATATATATATATATATATATATATATATATATATATATATATATATATATGTATACACATACATACACGTCTGTAGACAGCATCTGAAGTGGTCATATCTGAGTATAAAATGGACTATAGCAATCACACATTCCACTCCCCCCAAAATAATATGAACATAACATATGAAGAGTATATGCCAATACACTATTACAAGTATGTTCTATTGACACAGTCACCAACACAACTGCAATGTCTGCAAATATCCATGACAGAATTACACAGACAGCTTTCGTTTTGCAAATCTTTATTACATTTTGATATATTGCCAAAAGGATTCAAGGACTAACAGTACCTGCATGCTATACAGGAAGCATTTAATAGTGCCTTAATGAATCAGCCTGCAATTACCATAGTATTAGTCCACTAAGGGATAGGTGTTCACATAGGGAAAGAACTCCCACACACATATAGACATTGTATATAAGGGGTTCCTATACACCTGCATGTGCTGTGTACACCCACCAACATCTAGCCCACAACCAAAATAATTATATCAGTACATACTGTCATACCATAACCAGTTATGCAGCTACTGTACAACATCTGCTGAAACCTTAAAATACCTGGACACAGGCACACTAACATGACCCTATGTGAAATAGTTGCCGTTATACAATTGAACGGCTGCTGATGTAACAGGGTTTGTATGAACTAATCCCGTTTCAGAGGGTTGAAAGGTTCGTACACCAGGATGTTTTACCAAGTACTAATTATTAGCACAGTATGATACACAGTAACACCAAACTAAATATGTCTGGTAAGTACACTGTAAACCCCCTAACATTATATGCATAGCTATACAGCCTAGAGCTGGTCAAACAACCTTGCCAGACTGAAACATATGCAGAAGTATTAGGTACAGACAAACCCTGCACAAGTAGCAATGTTCAGGAAATATAACAGCAGTATTTAGACCAACTCCTCTAGGCATTGCACACAATATGTTACTGTTCGTCTCCATACAGCAGTTGCAATAGAGTCCATACAAAACTTCCACCCTGTCTTCCTCACAAGTAAGACAGTAGGACAACGCCCAAGTGGAGTACTCAGTTATACTCCACTATAGCCATGGTATTGGCTAAGGCAGTAGCAGCGCAGCTGATGTGCATGTAATTAGCTACTTAGGAACACCAATTGGTCATCGGGATAGCGCATGTTACTGATCTGTAACTAGAAAAGGTTGCCTTGTCACACATTCAAACCATCTGTATCTACCTGTAGGACAGTACAAAACACTTAAAGACGAACTGAATATGAGTATTACACTAGTTAATAACACCTCTGATTACTAAGACGGTATGTATAACATGTAGTATGTCTGTGTATGTAGTACCTGTACTTTAAGAATTACATTGTAATCAATGCATATAGTGGGAATAGCTATCTTGTAGCGATGTATTGTTGAGCAGTAATAATGCTTGTAGTATTCTATGTGTGTACTGCTATAGGTCACACGGCACACTCCACATACACCAGAAGGGATTATATGGGCTTGAAACCCACCGATTCACAACCACTGTCAGTGTCAGGATTGGTCCAACAAGTATGTGCTATAACAGGGAATAGTATATGTTGATATATTGTAACAGTCGACATATGTATGGATGTATAAGTAAGATGAACATGTTAAAGGTGGGCTTACCATACAAATATGGTGTGCATTGTGGGATAGTGTGCCAATAACTGTGTAATGTACAGTATTCTAGGCAGATCTGTATTCTGTTCTACATAGCAGTTCTGTTATGTTATGCAAACAGTAGTTATGTCTATTGGCAATTACAATACTCAATGACAGGATACATAGCATTAATATTCATCTGACAGGTTAGCAGCATGATAGCAAATATAATTGGAAGAGCCAGGTAACTATCCATGCACATAACACATGTAATATCCACCTCTCTACTATCATTTGCAAGCAATAACAGCTGTGCATGTGTACATGTTATGCAAATGTGTAGTGACCCTTGTTACAGGGCTGGGCCAAATGGCTATGTGCACACCTACATAGAGTGGATATTGAGAGTACAGACTGGTTGAACTACCAGGTTTGTGTAGCCCATCCTTTCATTACCAACCTAATAGCCGCCTGCACATACTATATGAAAGGTAGTGCACAGCACTGGTAATGAAACAGGTTGCATATCATCTTTAACTCCAGTGTAACATCTGCAGTAGGAGTGTAAGATGTTGGAGACAGCTGCCCATGTGTAATAGCTGAATCATAGGTGATGGCTCACACTATCTGATTATATCCTGATCATGTTGATAGTGACATCAGAGCCTATTGATACATGACTCTGTTTGGAGAGCGGGTGTCTGTGCCCAACAGAGTCATGGTCCTGGTGGATATGTGAGTATATACCCAGGGAAGGAAACAGACCTGTAGACACTTGCATCATCTGTAATCAACTAACAGGATGTGATGTGCTCCTCAGAGGAGGATTGCTTCTAAAGGTAGCTACAATATTTCTGTAATAGCCAGTGTTGTCACGTCCATAACACAAATATTTACATGTGAGCATCACTGTGTAAAACATCTTCATAGGCAATGCGCAAACTAAATACAGTACTTGGTACTTGTAGTACTGACTGCTCATACAGGCATGTCCACTAGTCAGCTACTGGTGTTTCCTAATGTCAGCTTTGTGTATGTGGCCATCCTGGGGGAATGTAATCTCCATGCCATATACACTGCCAGACCCACCTAACACCATGCCCCACACATTGTTTGGGATGCAGCTACAGGGGTAAGCTGGAAGGATGCCC
Source organism: Protopterus annectens (assembly GCF_019279795.1). Taxonomy (NCBI): domain Eukaryota; kingdom Metazoa; phylum Chordata; order Ceratodontiformes; family Protopteridae; genus Protopterus; species Protopterus annectens. The sequence goes on along the minus strand of NC_056731.1, from coordinate 1,579,781,757 downwards.
AGTCTACAGCCATGACTGGACTAGACAGTCATGAGGTGTAGGTTAACACATGCAGCTCATCAACACAACCAACACATACCCTTACCAGAACACAGTAAGGGCACCCACACACACTCTCAGAAATCACACACATTCACAGACACGTCTAAGTATCTGGCCAAACAAGTGACCCCCAAGCAGGAAGAGACAAACACCAAAATACACAAACTGTATGACATAGTTTGCATAATTGTGCCACACTTCTGAACACATGACTGGAAACATGCCCAACACTACTCATTTGTGAATGCAAACTCTAGCACTATGTTACACACCAACCTATACGATGGCATACATACTGTCAGCTGCCTGTCTGCCATGAATAGCCACATACTCATACACTCAGACCACCTTTTGAACTATACACATGGCTCTGGCATATTCCATGTTGTTATGCAGGACCTGTGATGCAGTAGCATGGACTGCATGGAAACACATGTAGGAACTGTCAGGTCTTGTAGCCCATGCAGGTATGTCCCAAGGCCTGGGTAGCATTCTGCCATTGGCCAGAATGATACTGCAGTACAGGGACAAAGGGATTGTATTCCACAATTGTCTAGTGTAGTGGTGCATGTCACAGGGTATCCAGTATCTGTCGTCCTGGGACAACATGGTTGACAGAACATGATGCTTTGCCAGACAGGGCCTGCACCTGTCACCCCTGGGAGTCTGGATACTGCCTAGGGCTCATGCTTCCCCTATAGTGCCTTCATCATGCATGGTTCAAGTGAGGGTCCACTGCTGTTACAGGGGCAACCAAGCAATAAACTGTGGGTCTCGCTACACAATGATACATGTCAGAAACACTATACAGGCACACATGTCAATCCCTAACATGGAGAACATATCTGTGCAGTGGCTGAGACATGTTTCAACACTCCGGAGAGCACACCTGCATGACCATGTTATAACACATTCCTCACCTCTTGCCCATTATCCTTTACTGGAACACACGGGCCGCAGGTGTGTCCATATACCTGAAAGATATGTACACCCCCACGCTAATTGCACTTGCATAACTTCAGATGCATTATGCTGAGCAACTACCTTTGTGCCAAAGTGGAATTCAAAATGCACCTTGAGACAGATCACCCACCAGGCCGTGGACTACCCAACTTTCATAATGTGCTGTAATGGGGAAGATTAGGTCTGAGACAGAACCATAATAATTGCTACTCTCAACTATTCCATTATGAACTGGGAAGACTCCTCATGTACCAACACCTGCGCTAAGTGAATTGTGGATTCCATTGATCCCACTGACCTGGATCACAGTAGTCAGACAAACAGGGCCAACAGTATGCTTCACATAGTTAGTCTCCAATGCCAATGTTATGTTTCCTAAGAGCAGAGTGGTGAGTGCCATGGCACCCATGTAGATGGACAATGCATGTGCAAATGCTGAATCCTACACAAATTATCCTTAAACAGTCACATATGTGCAGTGATTGTGCCATAGAAAGAGAACCAGCAGTCAACCCAACACAAACAAGTAGGAAAACTAGTGGTACCATGCTTTACACTGTACCACAGAAGGTAGTAACTGTTGCAAGAGTGAACACACGAGTGTAGGTAATCCCTGGTCAGCCTCAGTAAGATGCAGATACACCATATAAAACCATGCAAAGCTACTGTGAAACTAATCATCCACATATTATGAGGCCAAGCACAGAGCATTCTATAGCTGTGTCATTAATCGTAATGGCAACGAAAAGACCTGCCGTGCTGCACAGCACAATGACATGAGAGGTACTGCACCTACAGGAATATCACCTGTTCATCCAGATAGGGTCTCAGAGAACCTAAACACACTCCCACCTCCCACACACCCCCTACAGGTACACTTAGTAATATATCCATGTACACTACAGGGCCCCTGTACTAACAACTATGCCGGTACAAGCTGCACTCTCTAAAGTCATGCATACAGCTTTCATGAGACCTGTCAACATCCCAG